>NC_141998.1:2143850-2346350 GCF_049901715.1 Pseudonaja textilis | reverse complement strand
ATTCTTTTTTTTATTTTTTTTATTGGTTTTTAAAAACAAACATAAACAAACAAAACATAAAAACATCAAGCTATCTTCCATAGGTGTACATACAGTGTGCCGGTTGGTTTACAAATTGTTTTGTGTTTCCATTTCGTAATCTTCAGTTACAATTACATTGCATATAATCTCGTATTGTCAATCAAAAATTAAATACCTTAGTATCATTATTAATCAATCATTTGACTATACTTTTATTCATTCATGGTTTACAAGATAGTCATAATTTACTTAGTTTATTTTATAACAGTTCATATTATCATCCCAAATCTATCCTAAAATCATTTTGTAGATATAATAAGAAAGAAGTACATCTTTATATATTTATTATTTTCTAAAAGTCTGCATATTTCATTACTGTATTTTATTGTCTAACCATTGATAGAAAAGATCCCAAATTTTATAAAATTGTTTATCCTCTTGTTCTCTAATTTCAAATGTCAATCTACTCATTTCAGCACATTCCAATATTTTCTTAATGATTTCCTCCTGTGATGGTATTTTCTCATTTTTCCAGTTTTTAGCAAATACAATCCTAGCCGCTGTTAATACATTTACAATCAGGTATTTCAAGTCCTTACTATATATTTCAGGTAAAATTCCCAATAAAAATATCTCTGTATGTTTTTTTGTCATTATTTCAAACCACATGTGGATTTTAGTCCAGTATTTTTTAGCATCCGCACAAGTCCATGACATATGGTAATATAAGCCAGGTGTCTGATAACAACATTTTTTGGATTTATTCTTGAACATTCTTGCTATTCTTGTCAGGGGAAAATGCCACCTGTAAAACATCTTATACAAATTTTCTTTATACGCTGTTGACATTGTCATTTTATAATTTTGAGACCACAATTTTTGCCATTTCTCTAGATCAATCCCATATCCAAAATTCTTCCCCCAAGCAATCATAGTTTCTTTAACTTGTTTTTCTTCTAGTTTAATTTCTAATAGATATCCATACAATTTTTTAATCACCTTTTCATCAGTACCTGTCAAAATCTTATCTAAGTCAGTCAGTTTATCATAGAAACCTTCTGTTTTAGAATCTTTATCATACCTTGAATGTATTTGCACATATGAAAACCAATTCATCTTTATACCTTGTTCCTCTAGTTTTGCATAGATTTAAGTTCACCCTTTTCATTCAGTATTTCACCATATCTAACTATTTGTTCCTTTTTGTATATTATAGGATAAGAAAATGCTTCAATAATCGATAACCAGACCAGAATTTTCAAATAACATTGTCTTTTAATCTTCTCCCAGTTTAATCACAGAGACTCCCGTATATAATGTCTTCAAAAGTAACCCTGTGTTTTAGTTCCTTTGTACCATAAAAAAGCATGCCACCCCAACAACAGATCATGTCCTTCTAACATCAACAATCTAGCATTTCCTAGTGTTATCCATTCCTTAACCCACATCAGATTTGTAGCTTGGTAGTACAATTCCCAATTAGGCAAACCAAATCCTCCTCTAATTCTAGCATCTTGCAAAAGTTTTAACTTTATTCTCGCTTTCTTACCTTGCCATATATATTTCAACACAATTTTATTTAAATCTTCAAAGTAGTCTTTTCCAAGCCTAATTGGAATTGTTTGAAACAAATATAAAATTCTGGGTAATATATTCATCTTGATTGTTGAGATTCTCCCTATTAGTGAGAGTTGTAAGTTTTCCCATTTTGCCAAATCTAGCACTATCTGCTGTTTAAGTTTAATATAATTATTCTCTTTTAATGTACTACATCTTGCTGTCAAATATATCCCCAAGTACTTGATCTTATTCGTGACTTGAATTTTCAATAGGTCTCCCAGTTCTTCCTTTTGTCTTAATAGCATATTCTTTGTCAAAAACTTTGTCTTATCTTTATTTATTTTCAAACCAGCCACCTTTCCATATGTCTCTATCTTTTCTATCAATTTGGGTGCTGTTTCTAGAGGGTCTTCTAAGATGAAAACCAGATCATCCGCAAATGCTTGCAGCTTAAATTCTTCCTTTTTGATTTTCATTCCTTTTATATTCTTTTCATCTCTAATATTTCTGTTTAACACTTCCAAAGTTAATACAAACAACAAAGGTGATAGTGGGCACCCTTGTCTTGTTCCTTTTCTTATATTAATAGAGTCTGTCAGCTCTCCCTCTATCATTACCTTTGCCCTTTGCTTATAGTATATAGCTTCGATTGCTTGGATAAATTTTCTAGCAAAACCCATCTGTTCCAACAATAATAACATGAATCGCCAATTTACGTTGTCAAATGCCTTCTGTGCATCTAGAAATATCAGAGCCATTTGTTTTTCAGGATGTGCCTCGTAGTATTCCACGGTGTCCAAGATTACTCTCATATTGTCTTTACTTTGTCTCTTTGGCAGAAATCCATTTTGATCAGGATGGATAAAATTATTTAAATATTTTTTAAGTCTTTCTGCCAATATTGAAGCAAAGATTTTGTAATCTGCATTTAGTAAAGAAATGGGTCTATAGTTCTTAATTTGTAATGGGTCAGCCTCCTCTTTAGGAATAAGTGTAATATAGGCTTCTGACCATGATTTAGGTATCTTCTTCTTTAACATAACTTCATCCATAACTTCTAGCAATGGAAGATTCAACGATTCTTGTAATGTTTTATAAAATTCTGCCGGAAGTCCATCTGGGCCTGGTGCCTTTCCATTATTTTGCTTCTTGAGTGCTTCAGTTAACTCCATCATCGTTCTATTGCTTTCTAACATTTTTTCAGTCTCTTTAGGTATCTGAGGTAAATTAGCATTCTGTAAGTACTGCTTGACTCTTTCTTCATCAATATTCTCTTGCATATATAATTTCCCATAGAAGTCTCGAATGATTTCCTTTTTCTGTTTGCTACCATGGCAAACTTGGCCTTGGTCATCTATTAATTGCAATATTTTCCTTGATTCTTTCTCCTTTCTCAATCTGTATGCTAACCATCTACCTGGTTTGTTTGCGTCTTCAAAGTAGTTCTGTTTAGCACCTCTAATTTTCTGTGCTAATTCTTCTTTTTCTAGTTGACCCATTTTGTGTTTAATTATATCCATTTTTAGCTTGATGTCCTTTTTCTGTGGCATTTTCTCTTTTATGCTCATCCTCTAGGGCCTTAGAGGCTAGCCTTTTCATAGTATTCCTTTTCCTTGTGTAGTCTATTATCAAGCCTCTAACATATGCCTTCATTGTATCCCATACATTCTGAATTGATGTATCTTCTTTTTTGTTTTCTCTAAAGAAAAAAGCCAATTCTTTCTCCATCCACTATGTGAAGTCTTTTTCCTTTAAAATAGTATTATTTAACGTCCATCTAGATCTTCTTTTTTGTCCTTTCCATTTAATTGTCATTGGATTGTGATCTGCCCAAGTACTTGTTTCAATATTTATTTCTTGAATGTTAGATATTAATTCTGTTGATATCCATATCATATCTATTCTGGACCATGATAAGTGTCTATTTGAATAGAAGGTATATTGTTTAGTTTTAACATTTCTTTCTCTCCATGTATCTTTTAAGTTTATTTCATCTACCATTTTAAAAAAAGATTTAGGGAGAGTCTTTCTGTTTTGCTTTGTTGTTTTCTGTGCTGTATAGTCCAATTTGTTGTCTACAACTCCATTAAAATCTCCCATCATAACTATATTAGCATAGTCCAGTTCAATTATTTTCATATGTAGTTTTTTGTAGAATTCTTCTTGTTTGTCATTTGGAGCATATATTGCAATCAGAAGTGTTTTCATATTATTGTCCATTATTTCCACCATTAGTATTCTTCCATCATCATCGGTATAGATCAATTTTGCTGGGGTGGTCTCTTTAATATATAAAACCACTCCTCTTTTCTTACATTGGGTCAAGGAAGTAAATATTTTCCCTAATTTTGGCTGTACCAACAATTGTTCATATTGTTTTTTAATATGTACTTCTTGTAGACAGATTATATCAAATTTTAATTTCTCCAATTTATGAAAGGTTTTCTTTCTTTTAACGGCTGAATTAAGACCATTTATATTAATTGTAATCATTTTTCTCTCTTCCATGGTTATATTTTATAGTTAGGTTTCACAGCTCTCGTAGATCTTAATTCATGTTGTTCTTTGGCTTCCACCTTTCCACCTACTGCACCTTCTTCTTTTTCAGTCGTCATTTGGCAGTCCTCTTGGAATTCAATTAATGAGATCTCTTTTTCTGCCTCTTCCTCTTTCCTTCCAAAAAATTCTGTATAAAATAATTCCGCTTTCGCAATTGAGTCAATTCTGTGTCTCTGTTCTTGCCATGTGAACATTCAACCTTCTGGAATCAGCCATCTATAATTCACCTCTTTTTTAAAGTAGCATTTTAGTCAGGAATCGGTATTCTTTTCTCATCTCTCTCACTCTTCTGGGTATTTGTTTCAAGACCACAATCTCCTTCTCTTTGTATTTCAATGTTTTCTCTTTTGCCACTTGCAATATTTGCATTTTAATGGCTTTCTTTGTAAACCTAATGTGAACTTCTCTTGGTAAGCTATTTCTCATCGCATACCTTGGGAAAACTCGATAAACCTCATCTATTCCATCCATCATCTTCTCTTGAGTTATTTCCAAAGCTTCAGCCAGTATTTCTATCATTATCTCAGCTAGGTTTTGTCCTTTTTCTTCCTCTATGTTTTGGAATCTAAGATAGAATTCTGATCTATCCATCTCCCATCTCAACATACCACTTTTATCTTGTTCAACCACCATTAATCTATTATCAATATCTCCAATCTTCTTGTCTCTTTGTTTATCTTCTTCAATTTTTGGGAATCTCTCATCATACTTCAACATCATTTGTTGGATGTTCTCCACTTTTTCATCGGTTTTCCCTATTCTTTGTTCAATGATCTCAGTTCTTTGTTCAATGTTCTCTGTTCTTTGTTCAATGTCCTCTATTCTCTTTTCAATATTCTCTGATCTTGCTTGAATATTTTGAATTCCTTGCATAATCATCTGCAGAGTCACTTTTTCTTGTTCTTTTTCTTGTTTTAACATTGTCTGTATTGAACGTTGTCCTCCAGATGGTGGAGAGGAAGAAGTAGAAGTTGAAGAACCAGGAGCTATAAATTTCCTACTCATTTTAAGCAAATCAAAATCTTCAGGTCCTTCTAAACCTTAATCCAATTGTGAAGTAACCAATTATAGTTCAAAATAAAAATAGTAAAAAAAGCCCAATAATAATAATAAAAAAGAAAAAAAAAGAGAGGACAAAATTTCTTCAGGTTCTTGTATACCTTAATCCAATCAATAGTAGGATAAAGAAAAAGAGCTTAAAAGGAAAAAGAAAAAAAAAAGGGAAAAATTCTTCAGGTTCTTCAACACCTTAATCCAATTGAAAGGTCTCAAATAGAAAAAAGTGCATAAGAATAAACCAAAAAGGTAGATGAAAAAACAAAAATACCAGGAAAGGGAAAAAAAAGGCTTTTAAGGCTTGCCCTTTAAAATAAAAAGCAAAGGTAGAGATTGGACTTCCAAAAAAGAAAGAAAGAAAGAGAAACAAAGACAAGCTCCAACAAAGCCACACAACAAACCTACATTAGGAGTTAGAGCAATGTGTGGATGTGCCATGAAAGATCAAGAATTGATTGCAGGTACCAGGTTTGTCTAGGCTAGTGAAAAGACAGACTTGTGTCCGGTATCCATTGCAGAGTTCTCCATGTAGAGTTAAGACGATAGATTGCTTGTCAGGTATTTTGCCTACCACGTATATTTCCATATATGTCTTGTATATAAGCCACTGTTAAATGCCTAAACTGTGTTTTGCTCCTGGGTTTGTTTGTTTATTTATTTATTTATTTGATTTGTCAATCGCTTACAAGATAATAGGCATAAGTATAAACATGACTAAGAATACAGGAAATAGGTACGAATAAATGGGGACAATAGGACAGGGACGGTAGGCACAATGGTGCACTTATGCACGCCCCTTGTAAAGTTGTCTCATAATAGTAGTCACGCTGCGTGTGCTCTGACACTAGTGGTGACCTCATAGTAGTGTTCTAGTATTTGAGGGGCTGCCCAAAGAGGATGGGGTCAACCTAGTTTCCAAAGCATCAGAGGGCAAGACAAGAAAAAAACCCGGATGGAAACCTATCAGAGAGAAATCCAACTTAGAACTAAGATGACATTTCATGACAGCCAGAGCAATTAATCAATGGAATGACTTGCCCCCAGGCAGTTTCTCACCAGATTCTGGGACTGTTCTGATTTTTTTTCCCCTGGCTTCAGCTTTGGTGACATCTGAACAGTTCCAGGGCTGAGAATTTCTTCTCTTCTCAGACCAAATTGCTTCTTAACTAATGCTTACGCTGCAGGTTTCTGCTTTTTAACTGCCAGGGTGTGGGACCGTGCCAAGATCTTTATCTTTGCACATGGATAACTGAACTCTTAGGAAAAGAGGGAGGGAGGGAGGGAGGGAGGGAGGAAGGAGAGAGAGAAAAAGAAAAAAGAGAAAGGAAGGAAGGAAGGAGAGAAAAAAAGGAATGAAGAAAGGAAGAAAGGAGAGAGAAAAAGAGAAAGGAAGGAAAGAGAGAGAGAGAGAAAGGAAAGAAAGAAAGAAAGAAAGAAAGAAAGAAAGAAAGAAAGAAAGAAAGAAAGAAAGAAAGAAAGAAAGAAAGAAAGAGAAAACCTGGACTTTCTTTTTTTTTCTTTTGAAGATGTTTTGCTTCTCATCCAAGAAGCTTCTTCAGCTCTGAACTGGATGGTGGGAAAGAGAAGGATTGATATTCCTTGCAGACAGCTCTGGTCATTTGCATCCAATTTGGGGACACAGATAAACCTCCAAGTGGCCTCAATGACCCTCCAAAAAGAAGCAAATGACCAGCTGTCTGCAAGGAATATCAATCCTTTTCTTCCCCACTATCCAGTTCAGAGCTGAAGAAGCTTCTTGGACGAGAAGTGAAACGTCTTCAAAGAAAAAAACCAGGAAATCTAGTTGCCTCCTGAAAAAGCACCTTTAGAACAACAACATGACTGGACAACTGAGAATCCCTATAAACCTTTAGCCACAGGGATGCTGCAAAAGTCATAAGTGTGAAAAATGGTCATAAGTCACTTTTTTCAGTGCCGTAACTTTGAATGGTCACTAAATGAACTGTTGTAAGTCAAGGTCTACCTGTATATGGGGGTGGAAGTTACCTGGGCTCCAGGACACGTATGAATTCTGCAGCAGTTCAGGAAAATCTTTAACGCCGGAGGCTTCCAGGCCGTGTGTACCCAGAAAGAGGCAGCTTTGGGGGCCTTGAGGGGTCTCCGAGTTTAATTGTTTCCTTGCAGACCAAAGTCCCTGTTGGTATGATCTATGATCTGGTAGACCTTGGAGTTAGACATGCATGTTTCTATTTTCAAAATACGCCAAGATGACCTCAGCAGCTTCCTTGAAATACAAGCCAACTTTGTGCGCAGAGCCCATCTCTCTCCCTCTCTCTCTCAATCTCTCTCTCTCTCTCTCTCTCTCTTTCTCTCTCTCTCTTCCTCTGCCTCTCTGCCTCTGTCTCTGTCTCTGTCTCTCTCTTCGTCTCTCTCTCTGTCTCCATCTCTCTTTCCCCCACTCCTTCTCTCTGTCTCTCTCTGTCTCTGATGTTTCTCAGTCTATATATCTGTCTCCATCTCTCTCTCCCACATTCCTTCTCTCTCTCTCTCACACATTCCTTCTCTCTCTCTCTTTCCCCCACTCCTTCTCTCTGTCTCTCTCTGTCTCTGATGTTTCTCAGTCTATATTTCTGTCTCCGTCTCTCTCTCCCACATTCCTTCTCTCTCTCTCTCTCACATTCCTTCTCTCTCTCTCTTTCCCCCACTCCTCTCTGTCTCTCTCTGTCTCTGATGTTTCTCAGTCTATATTTCTGTCTCCATCTCTCTCTCCCACATTCCTTCTCTCTCTCTCTTTTCCCCACTCCTTCTCTCTGTCTCTCTCTGTCTCCGATGTTTCTCAGTCTATATTTCTGTCTCCATCTCTCTCTCCCACATTCCTTCTTTCTCTCTCTTTCCCCCACTCCTTCTCTCTGTCTCTCTCTATCGCTGATGTTTCTCACGCTATATCTCTGTCTCAATCTTTCTTTCTCCCTCATTCCTTCTCTCTCTCTCTCCCCCGCACTCCTTCTCTCTCTCTTTCTCTCTCCCTCTCCCCCTCTCCCTCCCTCCCTCTCTCCCTCCTGAATACGAAGCTGCCATCTGCCCTGCCCTGTCTCTCTCTCTCTCTCTCTAAGAGAGAATGGCTGAGTAACTCAGGATGATTGAGGGAGATTTTGCTCCTTTCTCGGGTTCTGATAAGCAGGAAAAATGGAGGTGGCACCGGGCCAGTCGAAGGGCGAGAAGCGAGCAAGGGCTGTGATTCAGTGGGGAATGTAACCGACAGCACAAGGCGAGACCATCTCTCTGGGTTGACCCCTCTGCCACCCTCCAACAGCAAATAAAGACAATTAGCGATTTGTGGAGGATGTGACTTGTTTCTCGACCCTGGGCTCAGAGGAGAGGCTGCACAGGACTGAGGTTTAAAAATAAGAGGGAAAAAGATGTGCACCATTCTGGTATTACCAAGCAGAACAAGACCTCAGTTTTCTGGGGGTGGGAGAAAGATCTTCATGGAATGCTGTAAGCCACCCAGAGTTGCTTCGAAATGAGATAAGTGGCAGATAGATAGGTAGGTAGGTAGGTAGATAGATAGATAGATAGATAGATAGATAGATAGATAGATAGATAGATAGATAGATAGATAGATAGATAGATAGGCAGGCAGGCAGGCAGGCAGGCAGGCAGGCAGGCAGGCAGGCAGGGAGAGATGATAGATAGATAGATAGATAGATAGATAGATAGATAGATAGATAGATAGATAGATAGATAGATAGATAGATAGATTTAGATAGTTTCTTCATTTTTCCAATATTATGTGAATATAATCCTCACTGCTGTTACGACATGGTGATCAGTGGAGGGATTCAACTTATTTTACTACCAGTTCTGTGGGCATGGCTTGGTGGACATGGCAGGGGAAGGATACTGTAAAAACTCCAGCCAGAAGCCGTATTTGCTGGTTCTCCGAACTACTCAAATTTTCTGCTACTGGTTCTCCAGAACTGGTCAGAACCTGCTGAATACCACCTCTGATTGTGATGTTAAATATATACTTTCCTTACCTACTTTTTCTGATATTATACCTAATAAAAACAGTTCCGGTTTAAAATCTACATGTTTCCTTATTATCTTTTCTAGTATCTTTGCCTATTTTTAATTTTTTTTTGCTTTAACGCAGGTCCATTGCATATGATAAAAACGTGCCCGGGTTTTTTGGTTACATTTCCAACATTTGCCAGGCATATTTTTAAACATTTTAGCTAACCTAGCAGGTGGTAAATGCCATCTATAAAACATTTTATATAAGTTTTCTTTATAAGAGGTCGCCCAGGCAGGATCATTGAGAAGGTAAAGTTGGGAGGTGTTGGGTTCCTGGCACCGTGTGTGATACGAATCCTACTAGTATGATTTACAAACTGTGATCTCTTAAGTTGTAGAATTAAGAGAGCTGGTAGGAGCTATTTAGGGGAGGGACCTCCAAACTTGACAACATTTAAGACTTGTGGACTTCAACTCCCAGAATTCCCCAGGAGAATTCCCCAAGGGAATTCTGGGAGTTGAAGTCCATAAGTCTTAAAAGTTGCCAAGTTTGGAGACCTCTGGAGGGAATTCTGGGAGTTGAAGTCCATAAGTCTTAAAAGTTGCCAAGTTTGGAGACCTCTGGAGGGAATTCTGGGAGTTGAAGTCCATAAGTCTTAAAAGTTGCCAAGTTTGGAGACCTCTGGAGGGAATTCTGGGAGTTGAAGTCCATAAGTCTTAAAAGTTGCCAAGTTTGGAGACCACAACTAAATTCCATTGCAACCAGAATACAGAATTACAGAGTGGGAAGGGACTTTGGAGGTCTTCTAGTCCAACCCACTGCTCAAGCAGGAGACTTTATACCAATCCAGAAAAATGGCCATCCAGTCTCTTCTTAAAAACTTCCAGTGATGGAGGACCCAACGGTTTCTGGTGGTAAGCAGTTCCACTGGTTAATTGTCCTCACTGTTAGGAAGTTTCTCCTTAATTCCAGGTTGCTTCTCTCCTGGATTAGTTTCCATCCATCGCTTCTTCTCTTGCCTTCAGGTGCTTTGGAGAATAATTTGATCCCCTCTTCTTTGTGGCACCCCTTCAAATACTGAAACACTGCTATCATGTCACCCACAATCCTACTTTTCTCTAAACTAGCCAAACTCAGTTCCTGCAACTGTTCTTTGTATGTTTTAGTCTCCGTTAGGACAAGATTTTTATGATAAGGGTGTTGTGCTTCGACAGAAATTACTGCTCAGTTTTTTAAAAAAAACAAGCTTTAAAAGAATTACTTCTTACAACGTGGGCTGTTTCTTTTTTCTTTTTTTTAAAAAAGTGTCTAGGATTCTGACACACCCTGGTGTGACCACGAATTAGGATTCTGCCTCTGCAGATAACAGCAGCCTCTACTCTCACTGGTGGCTGTTGAATGCAGCAGCCCTGGATGATACCAAGGCTTTGGGAGGAGGGTTAGGGTCCCAGGGCTGACCAGGGGATTCCTTTCTCCAGTGTGAATGGAAGGAAGGAATGGCTGCAGAGAGAGAAACTCTGTTTATAGTGCTATATTGTATGGTATGTGCAATGCGCAGTCACACTCTACACCTGAAACATATAATAGTAATAGTATTATAATAATAGTATAGTAGTAAGAATAATAATTGTAATATACACATTACTATTTTTGTGTATAAGATAGATAGATAGATAGATAAATAGATAGATAGATAGATAGATAGATAGATAGATAGATAGATAGAAGATATAGATAGATGATGGATGCATCGATGGATAGATAGATGATAGATAGATATCTATCTATCTATCCATCCACCCACCCACCACCCACCCACCCCCTATTATCTATCTATCTATTTATCCATCCATCCATCCATCCATCTTTCATCTATCTTTCATCTATCTATCTATCTATCTATCTATCTATCTATCTATCTATCCATCCATCCATCCAACTTTCATCTATCTATCTATCTATCTATCTATCTATCTATCTATCTATCTATCTATCTATCTATCTATCTATCTATCCATCCATCCATCCACCCATCTAGCTAGCCATCCATCCATGCATCCACCCACCCACCCACCACCTATTTTCTATCTATCTATCTATCTATCTATCTATCTATCTATCTATCTATCTATCATCTATCTCTGTCTATCTATCTATCTATCTATCTATCTATCTATCATCTATCATCTCTCTCTCTCTATCTAGCCATCCAACTCCACCCCCACCCATCCATCCATCTATCTATCTGTCTATATCTTGTCTGTCTGTCTGTCCATTTGTCCATGCATGCATGCATGCATCCACTAACTTCCATCTCTCTTTCTCTCTCTCTCTCTCCCTCCCTCCCTCCCCCTCCCCTCCCTCTCCCTACCTCCCTCCCTCTCCCTCTTCCTCTCCCTCTCTCATCTATCAACAACTTTTAAGATGTGTGGACTTCAAACTCCAGAAAGCTGGCTGGGGAATTCTGGGAGTTGAAGCCCACACATCTTAAAGTTGCCAAGGGTGAAGAATCAGTCTGATTTCATCCAACATTTTAAAGCTGAATTGATCTTTCTCTTGGCCTACACAATAAACCCAACCATAAAATGATAAAACAGGCTGGGTTCACTACCCCTCTCCCCAGTTAATTCCAACCCATGCTTGCAGGGGGCGATGGGTATGTTTGTTTGGAGAAGAAATGGATGTTCCAACTTAGGGAAGGCTGCTCCTGGCCAGCATTTGAGCAGTGGGAGACCTTCCTTGAGTTGGAACTGCTGATCTTCTCTAATCTCCAGAGCCCAGAATGGGACTCCTCCCATCTTCCACAGCCGGCACCTGCAGATAAAGGCCTGCCCCAGCTGAGCCTGAAGGGTCAGTAAAGTCTTTGCTCGTGTTAAGTGTGCATGCAGAAAGTGCGTGTGAGAAAGGCAACACGATGTCTGGTTTCAACTGGCCCTGGAGGGTAAGTATCTGGGTCTTGGATAGTGTGTTTTCTGTTGGGATTCTTCTGTCTTCACGTTTCTCTTCAGCCATCACATGGTTGGAAGGGTTTCAGTTTTCCTCAGCAGCTCTGAAACAGTGGAGTTCGCAAACCATGGTTTGCAGAAATGTGTTTTGAATTGGAATCTTATTGCAGTGTTTCAACTCAGCCTTACTCAACCTTGTCTTCTTTTGGGGTTAAGAAAAAGACCTTTTGAAGACACGGGAAGCTACCAGTGTCTAGTAAGAGTCAGTGACTGAAGGCATTACACACACACAAAAAAGGCATTTTGCTTCTGGAAGTAGGAAAGAGTAGTTTGAGGTCTATGGAGATTATCAATCATCCAGGTCATGGTTATTCCAAAGGTGCTTTTCTTAAAGGTAACTGGACTTTATTTTTGTTGTGGTTGTTAAGCATTTTGCTTCTTAGTTTTTTGGAAATGCACTTTTAGTTCAACAGCAGTTCAATTCTGCAAATTCGTTGCCCAAGTTTATGTCTCGAATTAAACCATTCTGAAGCATGGTTTGTTGAATTTGTCACAGAGGCCTTATTTAGACACCTCCCTGATTAAACCGTGGATTGCAAAGCAGTGGCCGGATTCTTGAATGTCAAGCCAAGATCAAAACAGCTTTATTATGGCTTAAGTGTTAGTTGTACGAACTAGAAAAGGGTGGGATTGGTTCCTACCTCGTACAAAGTCCTTAACTGAATCATGGCTTGCTGACTGAGCACCGCTTGGTGGCAAGCACATTACTAAACCATAAATCATGCTTTACAAAACTGCAACTGCCAACTTTTCAGAGTGCACTCAGCTTAAACTAAGCCAATCTCTGTAGGTTTCCCTCTTCTTCTATTAGACTGCGTGGCCCGAACTTGGCATCTTTTAACAGGGGAATTCTAGGAGTTAAAAGTCCACAAGTCTTAAAGATGCCAAGGTTGGACACCGCTGTATTACACCGAATAAACAGAGAGGAAGGGTTGGAATTAAAACTGCCCAGAGCATAAATTTTGCAATGAGTAGGATCCAACCATTTCAATTTGTCTTGACTTCTCTCCCGAGGTCGAGTCAAAAGATAGGCGATAGGAGTTGACTGATAGAGCCTGTCCAGAAATACTTCAGAGAACAAGGTGGCAATCTCCAATTATTGCATCCTTTCCCCTTATTTGTTCCCTAAAAGCGGAGCCCAACTTTCTGGGACGTGCCTGAAAAGGGCAGGGAAGCTCATGAGAAGATTGAGGAGCTAAAGTCCACTCTTGAAAGAGCTTGTCTTCATATGCAATCTCTCAGTTGCTTCCATGTCTTCATTACCCAATGGATGTCATTTAATCAGGATGCCCTGCCAAGAATGCCTTTTTTTTTTTAAAAGCAGCTCCTGCTGGTGTCATGAATAATCTCTGACCAACTAGTCATCTTTGGCTGTCATTCTTGATAGCTAGGGACTCGCCTGAGCCTCAGGATCTTCTCCAATGACTCTAATGAGTTTTCAAGAGCTCAAAACTCTTGAATTATGGGCTCTTTCTTATATTTGACATACACCAGGACGTGTATTTATCCAGTCCAGAGGTAACCATTTATTCAAAAGCATTTTGTTGAGGTCACTCCTTGATCCAACGCTCCTTCCTCCCACTCAGCTTCACAGAAAAAAAACAGAATTGGAAGGGGCCTTGGAGGTCTTCTAGTCCAGCCACCTGCTCAAGCAGGAGACCCTATTCCAGAGGTCTCCAAACTTGGCAACTTTAAGACTCGTGGGCTTCAACTCCAAGAATTCTGGGAGTTGATGTTCACGAGTCTTAAAGTTGCCAAGTTTGAGGACCCCTGCCCTACACCATTTCAGACAAGTGACTGTCCAGTCTCTTCTTAAAAGCCTCCAGTGATGGAGCAGCCACAACTTCTGGTGGCCAGCTGTTCTACTGTTTAATTGTCTTCACTGTTAGGATTTTTCTCCTGAGTTCCAGATCGTTTCTATCCTTGATCAGTTTCCATCTTCTTGTTCTATATTTTGTCCATATCTTTCTTCCTAAGCTGGCGGCAGTCTTCAAACAACACCTTAGGATGTCATCCCTCCTGGGAAATCAATTTGGTCCTAGGGTACCACTGGGAAGCAAAGATGATGCTTATCTATGGGTTTGCCATAGTCCAGTTTCCTGGGCAAATCTATCCTTGAAAGATAACTTTGAAAATGAATGAGAATCGGCCAGGAGGGGAAGCCAGTTGGATGATAAGTGCAATAAACGTTCTGCAGAAGAAGAGGTTGCCACCACTCTGTTGTTGGGTTGCATTTTTGTTTATTTAATGTGTATCTTGTCCCTTCCCAAAGACTCTGGGTAGATAATATCAGGGGTGGGATTCAAATTTTTAACAACTGGTAATGTGGGCGTGGCTTAGGTGGGCGTGGCTTGGTGGTCATGTGACTGGGTGGACGTGGCTTGGTGGTCATGTTATTGGCTGGGTGTGGTCAACTCAATATCACTCACATCGAGGCACGCATCTCCTCGCCTGGCCTCTCATGACTGTGGGGATGCTGCTACAGTCGTAAGTGTGGAAAATGGTCATAAGTCACTTTTTTTCAGTGCCATTGTCACTTTGAATGGTCACTCCACACAAGCAAAGTACCAGCAAAGGAGGAAAAAAACTCCAGAGACATTCCAGAGACAGGAAGTCTAGTCCTGCCAAGAATGTAATAAGGGTTAACAGAGAGGCAGTTTCTGTAAGCAACCCCAGAATGTTTCCTTCCTGCCTTCCTTACAGGATTAGACCAGTAATTTCTTCTAACAACCGGTTCTCTGAACTGCTTAGAATGTTAACAACCGGTTCCAGCGAACAGGTGCAAACTGGTAGAATCCGACCCCTGTATAATATTCATAAACATCCTATTGTTGGATAGATTTTAAACTTGTGGTCTCCAACCTTTTCAGCTCAGCGGACTGGTAGAAGCGGCACCGGGTTTGGGGTTGGAGAGGGAATAGTTTTGCATGTGCACCGTTTTAAAAAATGCAGGTTCACGCGCGTTTGCCCTGGTTCTCAACAGGGTGTTTTAAACAGTAACTGGCTATCAAGCTGAAGTGTGCACAGAATGGCCATCGAGATACATGGCAGTTGTATTTCCTCAGTCTGGCCAGGCTGCAGAATGATAGGCAGGGATGCCCATGGGTGAACGTGTGTGTTTGTGTAATAATAAAGTCAAAGTTGAAGAAAGAAAAGGAGAGAGAGAGAGAGTGACAGAAAGAGAAAGAAAAAGAGAGGAAAGCGAAAAGAGAAAAAGAAAGAAAAAGAAAGAGAGAACGAGAAAAAGAGGAAGAAAGTGAGAGAAAAAGAGAAAAGAAAGTGAGAAAGAGAGAAAAGAAAAAGAAAAAAAGAGAGGGAAACAAGAGAGACAGAAAAAAGAGAGAGAGGAAAGAAAGAGAAAAGAAAAAGAGAAAAGAAATAAAAAGAAAGAGAGAAAGAGAAAAGAAAAAGAGCAAGAAAGTGAGAGAAAAAGAGAAAAGAGAAAGGAAAGTGAGAGAAAGGAAGAAAGAAAGAGAAATTAAAAAAGAGAAAAGAAATAAAAAGAAAGAAAGAGAAAAGAAAAAGAGCAAGAAAGTGAGAGAAAAAGAGAAAAGAAAGTGAGAGAAAGGAAGAAAGAAAGAGAAAAGAAAGAAAAAAGAGAGGGACAGAAAGAGAAAAAAAGAGGAAAGAAAGAGAAAAGAAAAAGAAGAGAATGAGAAAAGAAAAAGAGAAAAGAAAGTGAGACAAAGGAAGAAAGAAAGAGAAAAAGAGAAAAGAAAAAGAGAGAGAGAAAGAGAAAGACATAGGATTTTCTTGTGCCTCCTCTGGGTGGTAATTGGCTTAGCAGTCATGGTGGTAGAAGAATACAACTCCCTTGGTTGTGAAGCCTTACTTCTGAATTGTAACCAGCTCTTAGCTGCACACTTGACCGTGAGGAGGAATAATTCTGAATGAAAAACAAACAAACGAGGACAGACACCTAGTTATTACACTGCTTTGTGTTTTTGGCAAGCGAGAGGGAGCTTTAACTCTGGGGAGGTGGCAGATTTTTTTTCTAGTTGTAAAATTAGTTCCTGCAAGGCTGAGTTGTAACGTTGCACCACGTTTACTTTTCTGATGACCATTATAGCTTTTCTTGCATCTTAAAAATAAGGAATCTTCCTTGAAAAGATATGGTGTGTTATTTATCACAATTTTACGTGGCTGCCCATCTCACTCAAGTCGACCCAGGTAGTCCTCAACCTGCAACAGTTTCATTTAGTGACCCTTCAAAGATGCAACAACCCTGAAAAACGTGAGTTATGGCCATTTTTCACACTTTACGGCCGTCGCAGCCTCCCCGTGGCCACATGATCAAAATTCAGACCCTTGGCAACCAACTCATATTTATGACGGTTGCGGCATGTGAGCTTCTGATGAGCAAAGTCAACGGGGATGCTGGATTCACTTAACAATGTAACTAACTTAACTGCTACTGTGATTTACTTAATGACGGTGGCAAGAAAAGTCTGTAAAATGGGGCAAAGCTCACATAACAAATGTTTCACTTAGCGATGGAAATGTTGGGCTCCGTTGGGGTCATCAATCAAGGATTACCTGCATTGCAAAGAAATATAAACAGCCAGTTAATAACCAATAACGGAAATGTGGTTCTAAGCAGGGGACCAACTATCCTATCTGGTAGAACTGCCCAAAAGCAAAAAAAAAATGTTGGCAGGAAATTAGAAATTGGCTTGAAGAAATTACAAAAGTTAAAACTGAATGGAAACCAGAAATATTTTTGTTAGGGATTCTAAAACCAAAAAATAGTAAATATATATATATATATTATACAGTACTTCACATATTAACAGCAGCAAGGCCTGCCTTTGCCCAAAATTGGAAATGGGAAAATACTCCCCCCGACTTCATGATTATAAAAAAAAGTTTTGGAATGAGCAGAAATGGACAGGTTATCAATGGAACTTAAAAACAAAGAGGAATCAGAATATTTTGAGATTTGGAATTTTTGGTATCGTTGGTTGGAAGGTAGATATGAAAGGAACAAAACTAAGTCAAATAAAAAGGTATGACGGAAATTAGTAACGTTACATGCAGCTATGTTTGTAGTATATAATTAGATGAAACTTTGTGTTATATGTTAAAGTAATAAGTGTGAATGATTTATTCTGCATAATTTGAGAGATGAGTCAGATTGAGGGAACGCTGTCTTGCTTACGTTGCGGCAAGCGGAATGTTTGGTTTTATTGTATTTGTATAAGTTCGTTTAATGAAGTATTTTTCTAAATTAAAAAACAAAAAAACCAAATAACCTAAGTCAAAACAAGATTGTGAGACTTGTATTTAGATCTGCTAAAAGGGTTGCAGAAGACAGAAAACAAAGCATCTAAGAATTGTTAGAAAGACAGGTGGCTTTTTCTACTGTAACTCATGAACAAAACCCGCGAAAATGCATAGCTGGTTAGAGAAAATGATAAAGCAACATACAGATTTAAAACGAGAACTATTTTTGTTAAGTGTACTACCTGAAAAATAGGATACAGGGGTGTTATATTTAATATTACATGTTACATCATATTACTAACAGCAGCAAGAATTGTATTGGCACATTGGGAAAATGAGAGGATTCCGACAGATGAAAATATAATTCAAAAAAATTCAAAAAAATATTATAAATGCAGAAATAGATAGGATAACATTAAAGATAAAGGAGAAAGAGGATGCAGAATATTTTCTAACGTGGGATGTGTTTTACAAATGGTTAGACAACAAAGGTAGAAATTAGAAGTTGGAAGAATGCTACTATTTATGAGTAAATATTGTTATTAGTACTGATATTGTGTATAAGTTGACTCAAACAATGCACTGTGTATTAAGCGCGTATGTGTAATAAATAAAAGTGTACAAATAAATCTATTTTTTTTAAAAAAGCAAAAACCAAAACCAAAATGTTTCTCAGATTTCTGGGGAAACATTCTAGGCATTTCTTCCCCAAAATAAAATTTATAATGGAGCCAAGTTGGGCTATTTAGGAGCTCCAGATGTTGTTTAGTTCAGGGGTCTCCAACCTTGGCCACTTTAAGACTTGTGGACTTCAACTCCCAGAATTCCTTAACCAACAAGGCTGGCTGAGGAATTCTGGGAGTTGAAGTCTACAAGTCTTAAAAGTGGCCAAGGTTGGAGACCCCTGGTTTAGGGGTCTTTAAACTTGACAGCTTTAAGACTTGTGGATTTCAACACCCAGAATTCCTCTTCCAGTCATGTTAGCTCAGGAATTCTGGGCGTTGAAGTCCACAAGTCTTAAAAGTTGCCAAGTTTGAAGACCTTTGGTTTAGTTAATCAACCAACTGAAGTCTGGTGAACATCTGGAGTGGTTTCTATGAAGGGTAGTATGTTCCTAATTGAGTTCTACTTGTATCAATGGAGTCTTGTTGTGGAGTGTTGTAGATGTGGAGTTGAGAAGCTGTGGAACATTGCTTGAAGTGTCTTTGGCAAGATGCAATCAACACGAAATGTGTGTCTTGCTCTGATGGTCCTTATCGGTGGTGAACAGCTGTCAACTTTTCCGTGAAGGGCCCCCAGCGAGGACAAAACTTACGTTGTTGAGTTGGTCTTTAGAAGAATGTGAGATAACGGCATGTTAGGAAAGACCTACCCAAGTCTGCTACTCCCAATCATGGGAGGGGAGAACTTGCTCCAAAGAGAGCACTGTTTTGTAACTATGAGAGAATGGGGTAGGCAGTCTCACAAGCTGCCACATCTTCTTGGGACAAAGGATTTTTCTGAATCGAGGTCTCCTCCCAGGCCAGTGACTTCTGCTACATACCCTTTGACAAATGGGTCAGGTTTTGTAGCTATATAGAATAGAAAAAGAGAGTTGGAAGGGACCTTGGAGGTCTTCTAGTCCAACCCCCTGCTTAAGAGGGAAACCCTACACCATTTCAGACAAATGGTTATCCGGTCTCTTCTTAAAAACTTCCAGTGTTGGAAGATTCACAACTTCTGGAGGCAAGTTGTTCCACTGATCGATTGTTCTCACTGTCAGTAAATTTCTCCTTAGTTCTAAGTTGCTTCTCTCCTTGATTAGTTTCCACCCATTGCTTCCTGTCCTGCCTTTGATGCTTTGGAGAATAACTTGACTCCCTCCTCTCTGTGGCAGCCCCTCAAATATTGGAAGACCGCTATCCTGTCTCCCCTGGTCCTTCTCTTCAGTAGACTAGCCATGCCCAGTTCCTGCAACCGATCGTTGTTTTAGTCTCCAGTCTCCTCATCATCCTGGTTGCTCTTCTCTGCACTTTTTCTAGAGTCTCAACATCTTTTTTTATAGTGTGGTGACCAAAACCGGATGCCGTAGTCCAATGTTCAGCTGAGATGAGTATAAATGCTCAGCTCATGCCTATGTTACTCAGGGCAGAGGGGTGCAACCTGCAGATCTCTTTTGTCGCCTGATCTTGAAGAGCAAGAGCGACTCCACCATTCATTGTGGTAGTCTCTTCGCTTAGCTTGTGCTCTCAGGAATCCAACCTAGAATTAAGGAGAAATGTTGTGACTGTCAGAACAATGAATCAGTGAAATGGCTTGCCTGTAGACATTATGGGTGCTCCATCACTGGATGTTTTTTAAAAAAGAGATTGGGCATTTGTCTGACATGGTATAAAGTTTCCTGCCTGGAATAGAATAGAATAGAATAGAATAGAATAGAATAGAATAGAATAGAATAGAATAGAATAGAATAGATGAAGAATAGAATAGAATAGATGAAGAATAGAATAGAATAGATGAAGAATAGAATAGAATAAATGTTGGATAAAGAATAGAATAGAATAGAATAGAACATAATAGAAGAGAAGAAGAATAGAATAGAATAGAATAGATGAAGAATAGAATAGAACAGAATAGAATAGAGAATAGAATAAAATAGAATAGAATAGAAAATAGAATAGAATAGAACAGAACAGAACAGACAGAACAGAACAGAAAATAGAATAGAACAGAACAGAACAGAATAGAATAGAATAGAATAGAATAGAATAGAATAGAATAGATGAAGAATAGAATAGAATAGATGAAGAATAGAATAAAATAGAACATAATAGAATAGAAGAAGAATAGAATAGAATAGAATAGAATAGATGAAGAATAGAATAGAATAGAACATAATAGAATAGAAGAAGAATAGAATAGAATAGAATAGATGAAGAATAGAATAGAATAGATGAATAGAATAGAATATTCTTTTTTTTCTATTCTAGAATAGAATAGAATAGAATAGATGAAGAATAGAATAGAGTAGAATACCTTTATTGTCATCTCATTCCACGAATACAATGTAATTTGAAAGGTCCCTTCCAACTTCTTGTTATTCTGTTCATGGCAAAAGGGCTCAAACGCTCAGTATCCTTGTTGCGTGTACCTGATAGAGCTACAGAATTGGTTTATTTTTTGCTTCCAATAATTTATCCAGTAGCAGTTGTCACAGACTGACATCTTTATAAGTTTTTGGCCTTGAATTGAGTGCAGCTAACTTCATTTTGCTCCGTTTCCTCCGAACAAAACCTCTGCCGATTTTATATTTTACAAGTCCTTGGGGGAAACTCTCCCTTTAATGGTTTCAGCTACTCCGTCAAGCGTCAAAACGCCACGCTCGATAGTAACAGCGGTCTACCTTTTCATGTTGAACCTAACACGGTCTCTCTCTTTTTTTGTGTCTGCCAAAAGCCGTAATGGGTCGGTGCTTGCCGTGCCATCCAGGTTTCAGGAGCCGAAGAAAAGGGAGTACGGCACACAGCTGGCCTCGAGGAAGGGCTGATGCTATTAAAGTCTTAGTAAGGGATCCGGGGAGGGGAGGTGGCAGGTTGTGTAATGCGACACTGAAACAGAGCCGTTAAAAACTGCTGGTGCCATGGGCCTGTGTGACCATGAGGGGGCAGTGTTTAATGTGTTTGCGCTTGGGGAGTTTGGCATTGGCGATTGGACCCACAATAGATACAACTCCAAGCGGTGTTTGTCTGAAAACTGAACATGGCAGCTTCTTTATGGTTGAGGGAAGAATACTGTTAGGAGGACATGTGGACAACAACTGAGAGCAGGACCTTTTCTTGAGGTTCATCGTAGGATTTAGCCTCCAGATCAACCCCCTTGCCCTCTCCCTTATCATCTACAATATTTATATTATCTGCGGATCAACCTCCTTCTCATCTTTGCTGCTTTTCATTGCGTGCTTTCTAGGGTCTGTGCAGCTTTTTTTAAAATAAGTATTCTGGTCATCACGAGGCCCAAAAGGTAATGAGACCCCCCTCCCAGAAAGAGTGCAGAAAAGAGATTTAGGAGGCTAAAAGGTATGCAGTACGGTTGCAGGAACTGGGTCAGAGGGGATATTCAGCAGGTTTGGACCGGTTCTGCAGAACCGGTAGTGGAAATTTTGAGTAGTTTGGAGAACCGGCAAATCCTACTTCTGACTGGCCCCACCAACCCCATTTCTTCTCCAGAACCGATCAAGTCTCCAAAGGGGATTACGAGACCCTGGGACATTGCAATGGTCATAAATATAAACCAATGGTCACTCATTCAAATGCAAATCACGCTAACCACGGTGGGAGGCTGAAATGGTCATAACTGTGAAAAATGGTCCTTTTTTCAGTGCTGTTTCATTTCCAAGCGGTCCCTAAGCAAACTGTTGTAAGTCGAAGACGACCTGAAGTGGAAGATTGCTACTGGCTCCTCTTTTGTGAGGCTAGGAGATACCCAGTTCTCCTAACCAGGCCATTCCTGGAGACACCTGGGATCCAGATAGCAGATAAAGGTAAAGGTTCCCCTCACACATCCATGCTAGTCATTCCTGGCTCTAGGGGCGCTGCTCATCTCCACTGCAAAGCCAAAGAGCCGCCGCTGTCCGAAGACGTCTCCGTGGCCATGTGGCCGGCATGACTTAAAACGCCTTCGAAGGCGCACAGAAGGTTCTTCCCTTCCCACCAAAGCGATCCCTATTTTTCTACTTGCATTTTTATTTTTTTTAACATGCTTTCAAAATTGCTCGGTTGGCAGAAGCTGGGACAAGTCACGGAAGCTCCCTCCAAGATGCAGCGCTAGGGATTTGAACCGCCAAACTGCCAACCTTTCTGATCAACAAGCGATCCAGCCCTTCTTCCTTTTTTTTTTTTTTAAAAAAAAATTCATTTTAGATCCGTTGCACCTTTGCCACTGCTGGGCATTGCTGGTTGCCAAAGGGCCACTGGAGCTTACTCAAGTTTGTTGCCTTTTCGCCCTTGTTAGCGGAAGGAGCTGGCAAATCTCTTGGGCCAACTCCGGTGTTGACGGCAGAGTTCCCTGCGCTCAGGCCTCCCTTTCCCCTGTGGCACTGGCACCTGCCCCTCCCCCCCCCCCCCCCTGGCAATTTGTTGCAGGGAGGAAGGCAGAGAGCTATTAAATATCTCTCCTGACATAATGATGGGCGAGAGAAGGAAAGAACACAATCCATTAGCGTCTGGCTCACCCTGCGGTAGCAGCAGCCACAGTAGCTGTGGCAACGGGAGGGAAAGAGCCTGTATCTTTAGGTAGGATGCGATGTAACTTTCTGGCTCGCCCAAAAGTGGGGACTAGCGAAGGAAGGAAGGAAGGAAGGAAGGAAGGAAAGAAGGAAGGAAGGAAAGAAGGAAGGAAGGAAGGCTGGAGAGAGGATTGATCGGGTGTCCGCTCAGGCCACTGGACCATGACAGCACGGCACAGCAAGTCCTATCCAGACACGGCGGTTGTGAGTATCCACCCAGGCTGTGAGAACAACGCCTCACTCCCTGTCCTTCGCTTGGGAGCCTCGGGTGGTCTTTCCAAAAGCTTCTGCCCTTTGCAAACCAGCTGGGGAATTCTGGGAGTTGATGTCCACAGGTCTTAAAAGCTGCCAAGGTTGGACACCTCAGGTGTAGAATGTCCCAGGGGTTGTGTGTTATTGGCTTGGGGGCTTAACTCGGGGTCTGCTCCAACAGCCTTCTCAGGTGGACAACGGTGTGAGGGAACCTGCCCGTGAAACATGTCTGAAGTGGCATTTTGGGGTGATTATCAGCCCCTCTCTTTCCTTTGGACATTCGTTCTCCCCCAAATTGCTTCCGCGGTGCTTTATCGAAGGTAGTTTATTGCAGGAACTCAGCGACAAAATCATGAAAATAGCCCTTTAGCAAAACGCGCGAACCCGAGTGTCATGTGCGTTTGTGTATGTAGATGAGCGTGATGTCTCCCTTCTTTGCCTTGTACCTGCCTTCTCAATCGAAAGCTCTTTCTGATCCCAAGTCTGATGATTTTGTTTGCGCAACACATTCAACTGAAATATTGATAAGAGCAGTGGTTGAATTGGCGTCCTCATTTTGGTTAGTTTTGATTGCATATTTCGGGTATGGTTACAAAAGTGCCGGTAGAAGAAAATATATGTAGCTAAGGGTTGAATCGGTGCTCTCTGAGTTTGGTGGTTTTCTTGCAGATGTTTCATTAACCAACTAGGTAACGTCACCAAGGCTAGAAGGGAGTCAGGTTAGAGGAGGAGGAGGAGGAGGAGGAGGAGGAGGAGGAGGAGGAGGAGTGGAGGAATGGGGGTCCCTTGGTGCTTTCTGAGCTTGTGGTTTTCTCGCAGACATTTCATTACCCAGCTAGGTAACATCATCAGTGCTAGGAGGGAGTAGGGTTGGAGGAGAAGGAGGAGGAGGAGGAATGGGGGTTACTTCCTCTCTGAGCTTGTGGTTTTCTTGCAGACATTTCATTACCCAGCTAGGTAACATCATCAGTGCTAGGAGGGAGTAGGGTTGGAGGAGAAGGAGGAGGAGGAGGAATGGGGGTTTCTTCCTCTCTGAGCTTGTGGTTTTCTTGCCGACATTTCATTACCCAACTAGGTAACATTGTCAGTGCTACGGTTCCAAAAACTGTCCGCCAGAAAACGGGGAAGGAAGGATGCAAAAAATGAAACTAGTGTTTTGCTTATACAGGAGTGACTTCCATCTTGAGTTTTTTTTTTTAATCTCCCCATGTGGACACTCCCATTATGTGTGTTGGATAAACCCAGCCTGCTGTTTATTTACATCCTGGGGGAACCAAGAAAAACTGGCTAACTAAATTAAGTCCATTGTACAAAGAGCTCATCCATTGGGGGGTAGTTTACTAATCGGGCCCCCCTGCGTGTTGTTATTAAAAGCATGGATTAATAGGATGGCGAGGGAAGCTGGGGTGTTTATGGAGGAAAAACTCCCATTTTTGACTTACTTTAGGCTAACGTTATTGTCACTTTAAATGTACCCTAATCAGCATACATTAGAATGGAATTCCGTTGCATTTTTCAACCTGGCACCCTTTGCTGGCTGAGGACACTGTTGTGAGGTTGGGACGTTAAATGGCTGCCTTTGCTAATGAAAGTGTGTGTGTGTGTGTGTGTGTGTGTGTGTGTGTGTGTGTGTGTGTGTTGTTGCATTAGCAAACCATCTTTCAGAGAGCCTCTCCAAATAGCTCAGAAAAGAAAAGCAAAATAGGAGCCGAATATAAAACCCAGCCTCATCTTCCAGAGCTGGGAGGAGCGACTGCAGCTGTTTGTGTGCAAGGATTGTTCAGAAATGGGTTTGTTTTTTTTTCTAGACCTAGTGAGTAAGCCAGTTTGCCATTGCTAAGATTGAACTGGTCCAGCTGTTATTCAGCCTGGGGCCCCAATCCAGGAAAGTGAGGCTGCGACTTCCCAAATCCTCAGCTGGCACGGTGTAGAAGGGTAAATTCCCGTGTTACCGCTCAGGAGGCGAAAAGGTTGGAAGAAGGACCAAGCAGTTTGGAATCCCTTTGTTTATATTTTTAAAACCTCTTCTTGGCCAGCTTAGGAGTGTTAAATTATAATTGGGTGTGCTATTATTATAATGCTTATAATTAGGCCCCCAGTGTTAACAGTTACAAAGATCGTAACAACAATTTTGAGTGGGCCGTTTGAAACTTTCTAACCTAGCAAGCCGTTTCGTTGCATCAAGCTGCATGCAGTGAAATTTCATTTTAATGTGTGCCGATTGGTTTATATTCAAGGTGACAGTAAAATACTCTTCTCTTCTCTTCTCTTCTCTTCTCTTCTCTTCTCTTCTCTTCTCTTCTCTTCTCTTCTCTTCTCTTCTCTTCTCTTCTCTTCTCTCCCCTATTCCCTATCCCCTATCCCCTATCCCCTATCCCCTATCCCCTATCCTATCCTACCCTATCCTATTCTATTCACCATTCCCCATTCCCTATTCCCTATTCTATTCCCTATTCCCTATATTTTATTCCTATTCCTATTCAATTCTGTTCTGTTCTATTCCATTCTATCCCCTATTCTATCCTATCCTACCCTATCCTACTCTATTCCCCATTCCCTATTCCCTATTCTATTCTATTCCCTATTCTCTATGTTTTATTCCTATTCCTATTCCTATTCCTATTCTATTCTATTCTATTCTATTCTATTCTATTCTATTCTATTCTATTCTATTCTATTCTATTCTATTCTATTCTATCCCCTATCCTACCCTACCCTATCCTACCCTATCCTATTCTATTCCCCATTCCCTATTCCCTATTCTATTCTATTCCCTATTCCCTATATTTTATTCCTATTCCTATTCAATTCTGTTCTGTTCTATTCTTTATTCCATTCTATTCTGTAGTAGCAAAACCAGCAAAATCTGGCAGGGTCTAAGCATCCCCCAAACCACTGAACAGGCTCCGCTTATTGCAGACTTCCAAGACTGGTGGTTTTCCAGACATGTTGATCAATGACTCAGCAGCCGCTGGGGATGATGGGGTTTGTTTGACTAGCGAAGAGCAAGGCTCCTGTAGATGTCCTGCTCTTTGCTGGACCTTGGAATGTACTTTGTTTACCTGGGCAGGTTTCTCTGATGGACAAGGGGTCAATTACAGGCTGGCGGTTTTGCATGGAAAAAAAGCCCTCCGTCCTCAACTTACAAAGCCAATTGCGTCCAAAATTTCTGTTGCTAAGCAAGACAGTTGTTAAGTGAATGTTGGCTCCTTTTAGACAGGGCCCAACATTGGCACAATTGTTAAATGAACCATTGCAGTTCTTCAGTGAGCAATACGGTTGCTAAGTGAATCTGGATTCTCCAGTGAAGGTCTCAAAACCCTGGGACACTGCAACTGTCATAAGTACATGCCAGTTGCCAAGCGTCTGAATTTCCATCACACGATTGTGGGAGATGCTGCAACGTTCATAAGTGTGACAAATTGTCATAAGTCACATTTTCCAGGGCCACTGTGACTTGGAACAGTCACTGCACAAAAGAATGTACCTTGAGGACTATCTGGTCATCAGCAAAGGTTGAGAAAACCTATCTGACGTTCTGCAGATTTAAGGTCACTCGGTCACTCAAAGCTTGCTGGGAACGCAGTTTGGGATACCAAGAGAAACATTGCCCAACTCTTCCCCAAATCTACACTGACAAGAAGAGACCTACTGATAATTTCCCAGACTTTTCCAGAAGTGAAAGGAATGGGAGCTTTGGGAACCAGTGGCGGGATTCAAAGAGGTTTACCACCAGTTCAGTGGACGTGGCTTGATGGGTGTGCATGTCACACACTTTGCACACACGTGCCTGACTTAGCAGCGGTTTAGGAAAGTTGTCCCAAACATTTTGGAGGTTGTGTGAGGTCACAGCAGGGGTGGGATTCAAATTTTTTAACGACCGGTTCTGTGGGCGTGGCTTAGGTGGTGGGCGTGGCTTTGTGGTCATGTGATTGGCTGGGCGTGGTCAACTCAACATCGCTCACATCGAGGCACACATCTCCTCGTCTGGCCTCTCATGACTGTGGGGATGCTGCAATAGTCATAAATGTGAAAAATGGTCATAAGTCACTTTTTTCAGTGCCATTGTAACTTTGAATGGTCACTCCACACAAGCAAAGGACCAGCAAAGGAGGGGAAAAAAACTCCAGAGATGTTCTTGAGACAGGAATTCTTGTCCTGCCAAGAATGTAATAAGGGTTAACGGAGAGGCAGTTTCTGTAAGCAACACCAGAATGTTTCCTTCCTGCCTTCCTTACAGGATTAGCCCAGTAATTTCTTCTAACAACCGGTTCTCCTAACTGCTTAGAATGTTAACAACCAGTTCTAGCGAATAGATGCAAACTGGTAGAATCCCACCCCTGGGATTCACCAAGCTCATTCACAAATCTCTCCGCTGTGTTCAGTGCCATTTTTTTTGTATCCATTTAGTCTTTCTTTCTCGTCTTCTGAAGGCTTTCCTACTGGATCTGACACAGGAAGTCGGTGGCTAAATATAGTGGTGGAATCTTGGTTATGTCCACTTTTGAGGGAAAAAAAGTGAAAAGAAGAGACGGCTTTCTCTTCCTGATGCCTTGGTCCGAGGGGTCAGATCCAGTCTGTTTCTCTTGGGCTGAACAGCAGAAGGATTCAGCCATGCCGGATTTCAGAGCTAAATCAATGCCAGCTGCTTTGGCTACAAAGTCCGTTCCTGAAACTGGCAGCTCTCATTTTTGAGAAGAATTCAAAACAATTGAAGAAAAGAGTCATCGCTCCATGTTCTTAGACAGCACATCACTTGAAGCCCATTCTTCTTTCTGGTCAAACATTTTTTGCAAGCTCCTGTAGATCTGCAGGTGCATTGAATTTCAGATAACCGATAACAGGTTAACAGAGTTAATATAAAGAAAAGGAAGGGGAAAATATCACAGTTAGAAGATTCTATTCTATATTCTGTTCTATTTTCTACTCTCCTATTCTATTCTATTCTATTCTATTCTATTCTATTCTATTCTATTCTATTCTATTCTATTCTATTCTATTCTATTCTATTCTATTCTACTCTACTCTACTCTATTCTACTCTACTCTGCTCTACTCTGCTCTGTTCTATAATTTATTCTATTCTATTCTCTATTCTACTCGACTCGACTCTGTTCTATATTCTACTCTACTCTACTCTACTCTACTCTACTCTACTCTACTCTACTCTACTCTACTCTACTCTCTTCCATTCCGTTCTGTTCCATTCCGTTCTGTTCTATTCTATTCTAATTTATGTTCATCCTTGTCCTCAATCCCCCTCACCAGCAGTTCTTCCATCCCAATGATCACAAATTCAGACACTTGGTGACTGACTCATCTTTATGACGGTTGCCATGTCCTGGGTGGGGGCAGGGGGTCAATAGGTGTGGACCTTCAGAGAGTAAGGAAGATGACCTTGATGGAAGAATCCAGAATGCCCAGATGATGTTTGGAGGTGGTTCAGTCAGACCCCGTTCCCTAATCCACGGATGTATAAGAAGGAGGTGCAACACAATCAGACGTGCAAGATCCTGTTATTACAGCCAATTTCAATTAAAAAAAGTAGTTTTAGCCTTGCCGTGGAGTTGATTTTTTGGTCTGGTCTACTTGGTGGGACTGGCAAGGACCCATCTGATGTTCATATTCAGGGGCAAACACCTATTTTGTCCAATGTTTTGTCATCTCCTCCCTCCCTTCCTCCCTACCATTCCTCCTTTCCTCCTCCTTGTTCCCTCTGTCTCTCTTTCTTCCTCCTCACATAGCAGGCAGCCAAGAGAGACAGAACTGGCTCTTGCCGGAGATCTGAGGAGATCACTGGAAAAAGGTTGCTGAAATCGGGCCAAGGACCTCACCGAGCTGTAAGGGCAGCCACTGGCCCAGCCCTCTTGCAGTGAAAGATTCACTTGGCAAATGTGCTTTTTGGCAGCGTGGAAGAAAAACCACCTCTCATATGTGGGCAGAGAATCTTCTGAGATACACCTACAGGAGTAACTGGTGTAGCCAGGGGTGGGGGGAAGGTTCTACTCGTCTGATTTACTCTCGCGATACTCTTACTGGAATCAAAATGATTTCCAGTAGTTGTTAATGTTCACTTCCAAGAAATGCAGAGATACCAGGAGGAGGCAGGCTGGGGGTGAGCAGGTAGGGAAACCTACAGGTAGTTTTCAATTTGCTTACAATATTGAGCTCAAAATGTCCACTGCTAAGCAAAGATTAGATTAGATGAACAGATTTGGAAGGGACCTTTTAGATCATCTAGTCCAGGGGTCTCCAACCTTGGCAACTTGAAGACTTGTGGTCTTCAACTCCCAGAGTTCCTCAGCCAGCTGTCCACAAGTCTTCAAGTTGCCAAGGTTGGAGACCCCTGATCTAGTTCAACCCCCCACCCAAGCAGGAGACCCTACACCATTTCTGACAGATGTCAGTCCAGTCTCTTCTTGAAAGCTTCCAGGGATGAAGCTCCCACAACTTCTGAAGGCAACTTCTGTTCCATTGGGTTGATTGTTCTCACTGTGAGAAAGTTTCTCCTTATTTCCAGGTTAAATTTCTCCTTGTTCAGTTTCCATCCATTGTTCCTTATCTGACCTTCAGGTGCCTTGGAGAATAGCTTGACCCCCTCCTCCTCTCTGTGGCAGCCCCTCAAATATTGGAAGACCGCTATCATGTCTCCCCTGGTCCTTCTCTTTACTAGACTAGCCAGGCCCAGTTCCTGCAA
The DNA here is from genome assembly GCF_049901715.1 of Pseudonaja textilis. NCBI lineage: Eukaryota > Metazoa > Chordata > Lepidosauria > Squamata > Elapidae > Pseudonaja > Pseudonaja textilis. Next base: position 2,316,736 of record NC_141998.1, on the reverse strand, counting down.
CCGTTCGTCGTATGTTTTAGTCTCCAGTCCCCTCATCATCCTGGTTGCTCTCCTCTACACTCTTTCTAGAGTCTCAACATCTTTTTTATAGTGCGGTGACCAAAACTGGATGAAGTACTCTAGGTGTGGTCTTACTAATGCTTTACAGTGTGGTATTAGTACCTCACTTGATCTCGATTGTATGCCTCTGTTAATGCAAGGATTGCATTGGCTTTTTTGGCTGCCGCTGCACACTGTTGGCTCATCTTTCATTGGTTGTCCATTAAGACTCCTTGCTCAATGTAAATAAATAACGATCTTGAGGTGTCAAATTAGATCATTGGATACTCCACGTTTCTGTACAGTGTTTAGGATGAGGCTCATTGTCAAGAAATGACTTTGCCAGAGAAACTTTGTGAAGATATTCACAAGATGCAAGGGAAAACTGAAAGAAAGGAGGATGAAAATTCAACCGGTGCTGGGTTTCCTCTGAAGTGCGCATGGCCAGATGCACAAAAGGAATGTAGGAAGAAGCTGCAAACATTCAAACTTGGGTGGTGTAGCAATATTGACTTGAGAGTCTTCAGAACTGATGTGACAGGTTCTCTGCTTTTTTTAAAAGAGGCGTCTGCTGCAGTTTTACCAGCTTTTAAATGATTTCTTTGAAAAAACAATTTTGATAAACGGCTTTCAAATTTTGTCAGACTGTGGCTTGATTGATTGGCAGTCTAGATTTATTTATTTACTTGCTTACTTGTGAGTGCCACCCACTCAGTCTCAGTAATTCTGGCTGGCTTACCAAAACATTTAAAAAAAAACATACAAACTATAAACGATAAGCACTCACAACCCTGGCAGCAACTATAAAATAAGCCACTTTATAGACCTCATCCCTCTCTGGATCACCCAGGCCTGTTGGCAAAAGCAGATCTTTAGAGACTTTTGAAAGGTTGACAAACCTGGTGGCAATCGAAACTCTGCAGAAATCCACTCATGGAACAGAAGTTGCCTTCAGAAGTTGTGGGAGCTTCATCGCTGGAGGCTTTCAAGAAGAGACTGGACCCCCATCTGTCAGGAATGGTGTAGGGCCAGAGGTCGCCAACCTTTTGCGCCTCAGGGACCACCAAACTCATAATTTTAAATCCCAGGGATCTGGTTCTGTGGGCGCGGCCCAATTTGTGGGTGTGGCTTGGTGGTCATCTGACTGGCTGGGCATGGCTTTTATGTAAATATTATAAACATTTATATAAATATTGAATTTTTTTATGAAACAGAGCAACTTTTACCCAAAATCAGGCAAAGCAGGCAGGCAGATTGAGTTGCTCACAGAATCATTCAGTGATCTATCTATCTGCCATCAGCTACCTGAGTCTGTCACATAAAATGTGCTTGCCGTGAGTCTGCACTGAATAATAGAAGCTTCAGTCCTAAGGGAGGTTCGGCTGTGCTTAAAAGCAGAGCCGAAGATCTAAAGACTAGCTAGAAAGCAAGAAATCCAACCATTTCCTGCTTCCTAGCTAATCTAAATCTCCCGGCATAGCAGAACAGCTGATGGTCGGAAAAAGGAAAAATAGCAATTTAGCAGGCAAGGAGTGAGTGGGCGGGGAGGGTTCCCGTGGGCCATGTGGGCAGCTCAGCCTTGTGTTTCTGCGCAGCCTGGATTAATTGCTTTGGGGAGATTGATCTAGGGGTGAGATTTTTCTGCAGCCCACCAAAATTTTCTTGCGGCCCACTGGTTGGCGACCGCTGGTGTAGGGTATCTGTAAATCTGTTTAGCCCCACCCACTTGAAAAGGAGATGGGATGCTAGAGGATGGTCTTATCTCCAAGGCTACAATTTTATATCCTGGCGCTCACCACAGCTGTGGCGATTAGCATAGAAGCCAAAACCCACCCATCAGCCACAATAGGGCTTACCAAGATTGTAACAAATGTGTTGGCGGAAGGCACCAGGTGTGCTTAGGTAGGGCTGCTTAGGTAGGTGAGGAACAGCAGGCCTTGCTAAAAATAGCACCCCTTATCAGGTTCAGTGTCGAGTGATCCAGTGGCCTTGATGTGGAGCTCTCGCCTCACAGTCAGGAGGTTGTGAGTTCGATCCTAGGTAGAGGTGGACATTTCTCTCTCTGGCCACAGTGAAGAATCCATCAGCTGAATAGAACTCCGCATTGGCAAGAGGAAAGGCATCTGGCCAGTAAACACTCAATTCCATTCAGTTGTCCTGACTCCACCCCACAAGGGGTTACGGGCTCGCTAAATGACAACAATCGGGGTCAATGTCATGGATGGTCCACTAGGAATATCCAAAGGAAACCCAAACCATCATTGTGCCCCCGGTGGGCTCAATTTTTCATGCAAGGGATTTATATTTCACACACACGCACACACGCGGATAGACTGAGGAACGATCAGTTAATTAAACCTTTGGGAGTTTTGGGTCTTACTTACTTAATCGTCTAACCGTTTCTTTCTTTTCCTCTCCCAGGCTGATGCTGCGACCAGCTTCCTCCGAGCAGCACGATCAGGGAACCTGGACAAAGCTCTAGACCATCTAAGTAATGGCGTGGATATTAATACCTGCAACCAGGTAGGTCTTCCGTTGTCTTGGACTGCTCTGGTCTGCTCTGAGTAGTGGAGATTTGCGTTTGGTCCTTCATGGAACTCAGAATGGCCTCTTGATCTCATCTAGCACATGTTGAGCCAGGATGCCAATAGCAGTAGCACTTAGACTTATATACACGGTGTTGCAGTGCTTTACCGCCCTTCCTAAGGGGTTTAGAGAGACAGCCTCTTGCCTTCCCCCCAACAATCTGGGTCCTCATTTTACTAACCTCAGAAGGATGGAAGGCTGACTCAACCTTGAGCCTGGTGAGGATTGAACTGCTGGCATTTGGCAGAATTAGCTTGCTGTACTGCATGCTAACCACTGTGCCACTGTGGCTCCTCCCTTCCCTCTTTCCTTCTCCCTCCCTCCCTCCCTCCTTCCCTTCCTTCCCAATAACACTTAGATTTATATATTGCTTCACAGTGCTTTACAGCCCTCTCTAAGCAGTTTACAGAGTCAGCCTCTTGCCCCCGACAATCTGGGTCCTCATTTTACTGACCTCAGAAGGACGGAAGGCTGAGTCAACCTGGAGCCAGTCAGGATTGAACTCCTGGCAGTGGGCTGAAGTCATCCTGCAATCCTGCATTCTAACCACTTGCACCACCAGGGCTCACGATTGCAGGACTATAGAACAGCGCCCCCATTTGTAAAAGCTACAGCTTCCTCATATTTTATCACGTGAGACATTTCGTCCCATACCTTTTATTTTATTGATTTATTTCCACTGGGTACCAGATAAAATCCTGTTTCTCAGAAATGCCTGAAGCTCCAATACAGAAGAATTTCGCTGAGCCCGGAGAGAGCGCTCATTCCGTATTCTGTACAGTTAACAGCACATTGGTCAACTTGCAGTTTTGGTGAAGGTTTAGGTTTGGGGACAAAGAGCAAAGAGCCCATCATCCCCTGCAAGTTGAGAACATTTTTTTTTTGTAGAGGGGTCCCACCCTGAAATGATATCAAGTGAATCATGAATCAAGAAGGGTGTGGTATCGCCAACAAAGCCAGTACAAGTTACCATCCATTGCTTATTTTTTAATATGATGAAGGAAGGCATTAAATACAGAGTGAGGAACTCAGTTCCTTTGCCTCCACAGATTGGTCTTGTCCCCTTTGAAGCCCTTCAATCTGGGCTCCATCCCCTCCACCTCGGTGTGGTACGGGCTTTTAAATCCTGCAATTAAGCGTTGCCGAAAGAACTGCAGAGAAAGGGAGGAACCAACTGGGAGAAGAATGTAGAATAAGGACAGAGTCTGTGTCCTTGTAGTACTTCTTTAGTATTCCCTGCCGGTGCTGCTCATAAGTGAGGCTGGAGGTGGGGGATGCCTTTGCCATCAGACAGTGACTCACCTTGCTCATCCCAAATGCAGAGAACGAAACACTGGAGACACCAAGGAGTGGGTGGCCCGCCAAAGCAACTGCCTTTTTTAATTCCCCTTCCTCTCCAACCCACCGAGACTCATCCAGCCTGCTCTCTGAGCTGAAAGCAGGCAGCTTGGGACGAGAAGTAGCTGGAGCAGACAAGACAGGTGGGCAAGAACAGCCCACCTGTTCAGGTTTCATTCTGCAGGAGGCTTCCCAGACCACCTATGCCTCGGGGGAGAACTGGGAACGCAGCAGTAGTGTCCGTTGGCTTGCTACATCTTGGTCTTCCCAAAGGTCCTTTTCCCAACTGGATTTTCTTGGTTGTTTTTCTTTTGAAGATGTTTGCATCCTTTTAGAGGGTCGTTGAGGCCACTTGGAGGTTTATCTGTGTCCTCAGGGTCACCTGAGTAGTGCAAATGGTTCCCGTAGCCTGAAATTTTCCCTCTGGGAATCCCTTCCTACTCCCACATCCATTCAAAAGGTGTTCATCCCAAAATGTATAGCTAAAAATCTGTAAAGATTCTCAGTCCTCCAGTTCATTGGGTGGCTACAGGAACCAGGGTCACAGATAAACCTCCAAGTGGCCTTAACAACCCTCTAAAAAGGATGCAAACGACCCGCTGTCTGCAAGGAACACGAATCCTTCCCTTTCCTGCCATCTTGTCAGAGCTGAAGAAGCTTCTTGGGTGAGAAGTGAAATGTCTTCCAAAGAAAAAAACCAAGAAAGTCCAGTTACCTCCTGAAAAAGCATTTTTGGGACAACCATGACCTGGATGACCGAGAACCCCTACAGACTACCGCTTGGTTTGTTTTCAACCCTCAGGATCAGCATCGTGGACCAAAAAGTTCCTTCTGGTTACTCTAAGCCAGTGTTTCCAACCATTGGTTAATTTCAGATGTGTGGACTTCAACTTCAATGACTGGAGAATTCTGGGAATTAATGTCCACACCTCTGAAAATTTCCATGGATGAGAAACTCGGCTCTAATTTTCCCAATTATGTCCCCCGCAGGGCTGCAGTTTTGCATCTGGGTTTGCATGTCTTGCACAATTGTAAACCTGGTTTAAGAAAACACTCTCGCAATGCTTATGTTTTGGCTACCAACGTATCCTAACTTGATCGATGTTTATTGCAATATTCGGTATGGCAAAACGTCAATCAAGTTAGGATACCTTGGTAGCCAGCGGTGGCATCCATCATATGTAACTAGAATAATAAAATATATTTCCTAAATTCCTAGGACACACCCAGAATACCATACATTGGCTTAATGTGTGGGCCTGAATCACTGAATAAGCTAAGATAATTGTGGACTTCCAACATCTTTATGAGTTTAGTCTGTTTTGGTCAAGTCCAGGGATCTCCAAACTGGACAGTTTTAAGACTTGTTGGACTTCAACTCCTAGAATTCTTCAGCCAGTCATACTGGCTGGGGAATCCTGAAAGTTGAAGTCCATAAGTCTTAAAATCATCCAGTTTGGAGATTCCTGGTCTAGGTAGTATGCTGTGACAATCCAACCTGACTTAGAAAGGGCTCTTTGGACCTCAAGTGCTATGCTTCCTCAGTTCTGGAATATATATATGTTATGTCTCACCTGTACCAATGAGGTGAGAAGTCCAAATTTCCAACTGAAAACAAACAAGCAAGCAAGTCCAGTAATTTCAGGGTTAAATTCCTTAAGCCAATAAGGTTCTTGGCAGTCTCACACAAGCTGTCTGCCAAGTCTGACAATAAAGCAGGAACATAAATCACAAGCCGTCACCACACACAGGATACTTGAAGCTTCTCTCACTAAATTAACACGTTGTCCCGAACAAGTTCTCAGAGCGAACACACCCACTTTTATTCCCTGTTCGGCGTGTCAGTCCCTCATCTCAGTCTCTGATTCATCCTTTCTTTCTGCATTGCAACTCACACTTTTTCCTGCGCCGTTGCCTCGCATCAAGCCAGTATTCCTCAGCTTGATCTTCAGTCAGAGACTCTGATACGCTCTCCTGGTTATCTGCCGACACCTGAGGCACAATCAGGGAGGAAGGCCTTGCCAACGAGGGAAGTCCTGGGGAGGAAGGCAACTCCATATCGTCTAACAAAGCAGGCTCAAACCTCAGAGCCAAATCCTCCTCTTCCTCATTGTCCAAGTCCTCGATCTCTGACAAAGCAGGCTCAAACCTCTGAGCCACAACACACATATATATCTCAGAACTATGGAATGGTATTTCCTGCAGGAGATGGACCAACTGAGGTCTAAATGGAGTCTGATGTGTGAGCATTTCCTAGCAAAAGTTTAGAGAACCACAGCTTAACCCCTGCCAACTCTCTGTAGGCTTCGGGGACCCTTCTTCTCACCAGAAGAGACCAAGTCTGCTTTGGCCTGTTTTGGCCATTCTTCAAAAGGTTGAAGAGTTGCTCGGCCACTTTTTAATCAAATTTGGTCAACCTAATCTGCGGATTTTTGCAAATGTGGCACGAGAGGGAGAAGCTAGCTTCACTTGAAGCTTGGCCTCAGTCTTTGCTTATCGGATGGTACCCATTGCCCCTCTCTGGTGTGCAGAACCATTCTCTAGCTGCACTCAAAAACCTGGATACTGAAGTAATCCCCTTTTCTGGATTTATACAATAGCAATAGCACTTAGACTTATATACCGCTTTTACAGCCATCTCTAAGCGGATTACGGAATCAGCCCCTTGCCCCCAACAATCTGGGTCCTCATTTTACCCACCTCGGAAGGACGGAAGGCTGAGTCAACCTTGAGCCAGTCAGGATCGAACTGCTGACAGTAGGCAGAGTCAGTCTGCAATACTGCATTCTAACCACTATGCTACCATGACTCTATACCACTTCACAGTGCTTTTACAGCCCTCTCTAAGCGGTTTACAGAGTCAGCCTCTTGCCCCCCACAAACAATCTGGGTCCTCATTTTACCCACCTCGGAAGGATGGAAGGCTGAGTCAAAATGAGCCTGCTGAGATTCGAACTGCCAAATTGCAGCCAGCTGGCAGTCAGCAGAAGTAGCCTGCAGTACCGCACTCTCACCACTGCGCCACCGCAGCTCAATACAATGCACCATAAACTAACCAAATGGGATGGGCTCCTAATGTTTTAGTAAGCAACAACAACAACAAAACAAGTAGGAGTTATTCCTGACCCACTTAAGGATGCTGCATAAACGCAAATACTGGGTCTTTCATTGACCCAAATAAACATGTTGTGGGGATGGAAGCCTTACTGTTTCCTGATCCTTGGAGACGCACCCGCTTCCGGTACTCACTGTGATGAGAGAGACAAGGAGGCATTTCCCACCTCCGAGGTGTCATTAATCTTCTCAATCTGCAGATAGCAAATGATGCCATTCCCCTTGACCTTTACGTGAGGGCCTTGGTCCGTGTCTTGTTGTCGTAGTGCACACTCTGAGCTGTTGCTGATTGCCTGCCTTGCTTTCAGAGAGCAGAACCTGCATCTAAGCAATAAAACTGTGATGCCAAGAAGATTTGAGGACTGGCCCAAGTCCACAAATCTTTCCTCCTGTGGAGAACACTGGCCAAATGACCGGATACTTGATCCAAAGAAGCATTCCTCCGTATTACTCCTTAACCTGGGGTGTAGTGGTTCTCCGTGTATCTTGGACTTATCCTGCCCCCGCCCCCACCCCAATAGCACGGGAGAATTATGTATCTCCGAGTCGGCTAGCTGTCAGGATTCCGGCAGTTACCCCCATTTAAACCCTGAGTCTTGAGCCAAACTTCTAAAACTTCCAAAGGATTTATTGGGAGTTAATGTGCCAGCACTGCCTGGGTGTAGTCAACTCTGAGACACATAATTCACTGTCACCCTTGACCCTGGTTTCCCCCCCACCTCCTGGGAATATCATAATTCATATTCTCCAATGAGACACATCCATAGCCCAGAGTCATCAATCATGTTCTCCAGCTGGAATTTTGCGTGGCAAAAATTTCAGTCACCTAGTTACTATCTTTGAAAAACTATTTATGGAATGCACTTTTGCTTTCCAAGCTGCCGCGCTGCTCTTTCAAACCCCTTCCCCCCTCCCTTTCTGTTGGCAACTCTAAAAAGACCATAGAAATATTTTATGAGTTGACACAGACTAGATAAAGGTGACGAACCATGTCTACAGCAGGGCTTAGGAATGTTTTCTGACATGGACTGACATATTAAAGGATTGGGAGGCTTAAACCATTGATGTCATGCCCCAGTCAGAGTCTGACTCCGAAGAGGAAGATGAACAGCCATCAGGGAACGGAAGGAAGCTGGGGAAGGGCAAAGTCAGTCTGGGCAGAGCAGGGAAGATGTAGAACAAGGGAGAGGGGGTTCAGAAGAAGACCAAGACCCAACCCCTCTTCATCCTAGGGCACAGAGGGAGGAACGGAGAAGGGAGCAACGTGGGTTATGAGGGAGGAAATGGCCCTGATTCCCTTCCCTGCACACCTGTGAAGGGAGTTTAAAGGAGAACCAGTTGGGAGGGGCGTTTGTCAGGAACAAACATTGGGCTTATCTAATGTTGGTTGCTTTTTATCTGAGTTCCTGGCATCCTCCCAACTGGTTTGATTTACTTTTGGAATTCCTTATCTTGCCCTGGCGGATTTATTACCTTATCTTGCTTTTGTTGGATTTATAGTCTAAAGATTTCTGTTTACATCATTTTGGATTGGAACATCTACAGCCAAAGGCTGTTGCAGGTTCCTGGGAGAGTTTTTCTCCAGACCAGAAGGTAACAGGCAAAGTTGGAACTGATAAAGGGACCGCTACTTATTATCTGGCTGGGTTGCCTTTGTGCCACGCCCCAGGTTATCACACACGCAATGAAAGATTGAGAGAACCAGGTGTGTCTAACTCTAGTGAAGAAAAGGATTAGGGTAGACATGATAGCAGTCTTGCACTGCATGAGAGGCTGCCACAAAGATGACGGGGACAACCTTTTATCCAAAGCACCTGAAGTCAGGACAAGGATCAATGGATGGAACTCATCAAGCAAAGAACCAACCTAGAAACTAAGGAGAAATTTCCTGACAGTGAAGGACAATTAATCAGTGGAACAACTTGCCTTCAGAAGTAGCGGGTGTTCCATAAACTGGAGCTTGCCAAGAAGAGGCTGGATAGCCACTTGTCTGGAATGGTTTAGGGACTTTCTGGGTTGTCTAACCCTGCTCAGCTTGGTGGCATTCTCGCCTAGAGGAACTGATCTAACTTCCTAGACGTTTTGAGGCATGAACGTACTGTGTATGGTTGTGGTTTGGGCCTGTTTATCTGCAGAGGGAGCAATGCGGAAAGAGCCTCTCTCTAGCTTGCAAAGGAAGCCTTGGGCTGGAGGCAGCTGCCATTTATGCATAATTGGGGAAGCTTTTCATTGAAGTGAAGCAGAAGCAGAGGAGCTTGCTTTCAGATGGGTCCAGCGAGCGAGGGAGGGAGGGAAGGAGGGAGAGAGACACAGACAGAGAGACAGAGAGACAGAGACAGAGACACACACAGAGAGAGAAACAGAGAGAGACAGAGAGTAACAGAGAAAGAGAGACAGAGACAGAGACACACAGAGAGACAGAGACAGAGAGAGACAGACACACACACACACAGAGACAGAGAAACAGAGAGAGACACAGAGAGACACAGAGAGAGAAACAGAGAATCAGAGACAGAGAGACAGAGAGAGACACATACACACAGAGAGAGAGAAACAGAGAGAGACAGAGAGTAACAGAGAGAGAGACACACACACAGAAAAAGACAGACAGAGAGACACAGAGAGACACAGAGAGACACAGACAGAGACAGATAGATACAGAGAGATAGATAGAGACAGAGAGAGAGACAGAGAGAATCAGAAGACAGAGAGAGAGAGAGAGAGAGAGAGAGAGAGAGAGAGAGAGAGAGGGGACTTGTGGGAACGGTTGATGCAATACCTTCCGGAGGGATTTCCTTCTCTACGGGGATCAGAGAGGAACTGTCATTCAAAACCATCATGATCTCACATTATAGTTGGAATAAGGGGTGGTGGTGGAAAGGAGGGGGGCGGGCATTGGCAGCACTGTCATCCTATCTGCTGTAAATTGTCTGAATGGCAAAGAAGGGAAAAGCCAAAAAATTTAGTCTGGAGAGTGTTCCCCTGGACGGGAGAAAAGAGATGTGAAGGAAGAATAAGCACTGTGGACATTTTGCTTTGGAAAAAGGATTTCCAGCGCTTGGTGCAAAAAATGTAAACATCGGTGTGTGTTGAAAGAGGAGCAAAGCCACTGGCTGTAGGCCAATAGTGGAAGTTTTTGCTGAAAATACTTGCGTTCCACTGCCTTTTTCACTTTCTAATTTCTCAGAAGCAGCCCAGAGCCAATTCGTAATTGAATGCATTAATATGGGCCCTTAAATGCAAAGAAAGCCAAGCTTGCTCTGAGTCCTTCCTCCGAGCCGACCTATCAAAGAATGCAACCTTCTCCTCCATTCGTTTGTGTGTTGTCCATTCCTTGTTTTAAAATTTCACATTGTGTGCCTTTCTATGTTGAGTATCTGGGGCAGGAAAAAATAAAAAAAAATCAAAGCAGTTGCTACGGAGGGAAGATGCAGTGCTGCTAAGCCGCCATTCCTTTGCGGTATTGAAAATTCATGGGATATAAAGGAGCAAATTGTAACGGTGGCTGGATCTCTTCAGAGTGGCTTAAGAAGCTGGAAGGTGGGATGGCGAGAGGAAGTCCTGGCAATGACCAACCAGCCTCCCCCAGGTTTCCCAGAGCTCTAGCATCTCAAAGAAGTAATTTTTGTGATTTGAGATGCCCTGAAGCTGGCCTGGAAGTGAATCAGCTCAGCTGTTTTGTAAGGCCAGCGCCGTGAGATCAACCAGCATAGAAACATCAGGAAAGCAACATGCGTAGAAGTAGAATGTTAGATTGTGTACTGAATGTGACATGGGATTGACTGCTCACCAATCCTGGGAAATCCTCAAGTGTGTTTTGTGATGACCTCATTACCTTTGCATGGTCAATTCTTCCCATCGTTGTCTCGTTCGATTGCACCTTTTGTCTTGTCTACTCTGGGGCATGTCACCCTTGTGGTCAAGGTCCAACCTCATGCGTCCTGTATGCAATGAAAGTGGGATGCATGTGGTCAGACCTAGACCACAAGGCCAGTGGCCTCCACCCTGCCATCTGACCATCATTGCCATCTGCATCAAACCTTGATTCCATCCTCATCACTGCCGGAGAAACCAGCAGCGGGCATCACTCGTCTGTCGTGGGAGGCTTTTAGAGGTCGGACGGTTTCGCGGAAAAATGAACACCTGGATTGCTGAAGGATTTTTCTTCTGCCTAAGGAAATGGAAATAAGGGCACACGTATTTGTAAAAGGGAGGGCGTGGGATTCAACCGGTGTAACAACCCGGTTTGGTGCATGCGCGCGCACGGTGTGTTTGAAACCAGCTCTAAAACTTACCTTCTCCTGCAGCCTCGGTGAGTAGTGGCAATCCGCTTTGCCCTGCCTATCAGCTGGGCTTCAAACGAAAGAAATATAGGACTGACGAGCGCAGGGGGCAGGTGGGTGGGACCAACTGATCACCAGACCTATCGACGATCTCAAACCAGTCCGTACTGGCTGAATCCCACCCTGGTTCCAAGTAATAGACCCGTAGGAAGCAAAACACTGAGGCAGCTACTGTAGATTAGGGTTGTGGGAGCTTCATCACTGGAGCCTTTCAAGAAGAGATTGTCAGAAAGGGCGTAGGGTCTCCTGTTCGGGTGGAAGGTTGGACTAGATGTCCTACAAAACAGTGATGCATTTCAACTATTGCCCCCGCCCCCCAAACTGGTCATAAATCAGTGGTGTGGTGGCCTAGACAATCAGGAGGCTGTGAGTTCAATCCTAGGTAGCGGCAGGTATTTCTCTGGGCACGATGAGAATTTATCTGCTGAACAAAACTCCACATTGGCAACAGGAAGGGCATCTGGCCATTAAAACACTCTAGCTTCATTCAGTTGCCCACACTCCACCCCGCATGGGATTATGGGGTCATTAAAAGATGATGAACTGGTCATAAATCAGTGACTACCTGTGTTATGGTGGTACAGTTATGATTATTATGATTTATAACCAGTGTTTGAGGCACCATTTCTTGGAGGAGCAGTTGCAGGCGAATAAGAAGATGCCTTTCCACTTGAGTTGTCCTTGAAGGCATCTCATTAACATTTCTTGTTCACAGTGCGTGTAGAATACCGGATTAGTTAAGTCTACCATGAGAATTACACTTTCAGCAGAATCGAGATCTAAAACACACAGTTATGGGCCTCTGGTGACTTCTTCAGAAGTGGAAGAAAAGCAAGGCAGATAGAAAATACCAACCTTTGAAGGTGGAGTACATTATCGAGATGGATGGTTGGGCTAGAGCAGGGGTCTCCAAATATGGCAGCATTGTGGACTTCGGTTCCCAGAATTCCCCAGCTAGCATGGTTGAAGTCCACAAAGTCTTAAAGATGTCAACTTTGGAGACTTCCCCCACTGGGCTTAGAGGACTTTCCCAACCAGGTGTTCTCTAGTTATGTAGCTCCACTCTCCTAGAAGACATCAAGTTGAGAAGACCATGACAAGGAGAGTCAGACTTAGCAGAATTACCACAAGTAGGTAGGGTTGGCCTAAGTAACAGATGAGCAGAGTTGGAAGGGACCTTGTAGGTCATTTAGTCCAACCCCCACCCAAGCAGGAGACCCTACACCGTTTCTGACAGTCCAGTCTCTTCTTGAAAGCCTCCAGTAATGAAGCTCCCACAACTTCTGAAGGCAGCTTCTGTTCCGTTGGTGGATTGTTCTCACTGTCCTCCTTATTTCCAGGTTGAATCTCTCCTTGATCAGTTTCCATCCATTGTTCCATGACTGGCCTTTGGGGGCTTTGGAAAATAGCTCGATCCTCCTCCTCCTCCTCCTCCTCCTCCTCCTCCTCCTCCTCCTCCTCCTCCTCCTCCTCCTCCTCCTCCTCCTCCTCTCTGTGGCAGCCCCTCCAATATTGGAAGATGCTCTCCTGTCTCCCCTGGTCCTTCTCTTCCCTAGACTAGCCAGGCCCAGTTCCTGCAACCGTCCATCGTATGTCTCATCCTCCGGTCCCCTCATCATCCTGGTTGCTCTTCTCTGCACTTTTTCTAGAGTCTCAACATCTTTTTTCATAGTGTGGTGACCAAAACTGCATGCAGTGCTCTAGGTGTGGTCAAGTAATTGAAAAGTATTCAGGTTTACGGTTCTTTCGGCACGAGGAGAAGTTAAACTGTGCACAGATGGGTGGGAGGTTGACTGCGATTTTTCTCGGTGTAAGTCTGTGAATGTTTAGCGCATGTGTATGATGTGACCCAAAGGCTATAAAAATGGACCCAGGGCTTATGTATCACATGTGACCCCCTCCCACAATCTGGATTATTTTTTTTTAGACACCCCCACTTTTGCCAGTGCCGCTGTTGAAAATGCAAAATGTAACTCTTGCAAAATACGTGACGGTGGGACGTTCGTGCGCATTGCAGGAATATAGTAGCACATTTTTTTAAAAAAATTCTCCTTCTGCTCCCTGCTAATTTGGGGACTGAAATGATCAATGCTCCTGGGTTTGCCCAACGGACAGAATACAAGAATGAAATAACTTTGGTTTGATAAACATGCTACTTCTCCCAAACAGGAGTTACAACGTTGTCCCAATTTAGCATGTTGTGTGAATGTGGCCTTTCTCTCTTTCTCTTTCTTGTCTCACACACAGGCTGTGTTTGCACAACAGGTTTACCCAGACTTAGCAGCTGCATGTGTACAGTAAGCTAAGCTTAGTTTTAACCTTGGCTTTGTGTGAGTGTGACGGTTCTGTGTTGCAATACGACATCAGTGTTTTGTGCAAACCCAGCCTGTTTAGTTAGTTTACGGTTTTAGTGTATTGCATGATTTCAGAAAATAGTTTAATCCAATAACTCAGTCTAGCGTGCTGTGTTAAATGCAACCACTGTGATTTTTTGTTTTTTTGTTTTGTTTTGGTTTTTCCTTCAACTGCCTCCCCACCCTACAAACCTCTCTGTCTGGGCTGAATCTGTTGCCTTGCACCGTGAGCTAACACATCAGCCATAGTTTAACACCCTTTCTTCTTTTTCCAGAATGGGTTGAATGCCTTACATCTGGCCTCTAAGGAGGGGCATGTAAAAATGGTGGCTGAGCTGTTGCACAAAGAAATTGTGCTGGAAACAACAACCAAGGTAAGAGCTCCAGAGGTTAGGAGGGACAAAGATTCATTGGCTTGGATTGATTAGGAATAATTCAATGCAAAGAGTTTGTTCCAAACCAAACCGCTAGAATTCTCCTCAGGGATCATGCTGGCAGGGGAATTCAAGGCAGGTATTAGAATAGAATAGAAATTCTTTATTGGCCAAGCGTGATTGGACACACACGGAATTTGTCTCAGTGCAAATGCTCTCAGGGTCCATAAAAGAAAAGTTGCATTCATCAAGAGTCAAGAATCATTAGGTACAATGCTTAATAACGGTCATAGAGTACAATAAGAGTAGAATAGAATAGAATAGAATAGAATAGGAATAAAGAATAGAATAGAATAGAATAGAATAGAATAGAATAGGATATAGAATAGGATAGACTAGAATAGGAGAATAGAATAGGAAAATAGAATAGAATAAGAATAGAATAAGAATAGAATAGAATAGAATAGAATAGAATAGAATAGAATAGAATAGAATAGGAGTAAAGTAGAACAGAACAGAACAGAACAGAACAGAACAGAGTAGAATTCTTTTATTGGCCAAGGGTGATTGGACACACAAGGAATTTCCTTGGGTGCAAATGCTTTCAGTAGACATAAAAGAAAAGATACATTCTTCAAGAGTCAAGAATCATCAGATGCAACAGGTAATGATAGTCACAGGGTACAATAAGCCATCAAATCACACTAGGAATCAGTCCATATAAATCGTAAGGATACAAGTGACAAAGTTACATTTTAATTCATTTATTTATTTTAACTCGTTTATCACTCTGGGAAGAAAACAGAATATGCCTTCACCTCTGAACATTCTCAAACAAATTAGCACAATCTCCTCGCCATAAAGGAAAATAGTGATTTTATTATGATTGTGGCTGGGCAAAAAAAACCCACACCACACCATATTATTTACTATCCTCTTGACTTTTAATAAATGCATATTAATCTGGGCTTCACACTACTTCTCAAAGTTTGCAGAATTGCAGTTACTGTGGGATATTGTGGTGCTGCCCAGAGTCAACAGGATTGAGATGGGGGACTATAGAAATTGAATCAATCAATCAATCAATCATCTTGGATGTGTCCAAACGGACTATGGGTCTTTCCCAGGAGTTTCTCTTAAAAAACCCAAAAATCTCCAAAACTCTTTGAAGGAAGTGATGTTGACGAAACTAGGGTACGATGACTCATAATTGTAGTTACATTCAAGAGCTGAGTTCACGCAGCAACATGCCAATCTGGGCTAAACACAGAGTTGTGAGAACGAACTTTTCAGTACCAAATTACAGTCACTGTTCTTGATTCATCAGAGTCGTTGCTATTTTTTGCTTCTTCTTTTTTTTAAAAAAGGTTCTCTTCTAGGCTGGATTTTATATATATATATATTTACCTTCCTTCTTCCTTTTTTTTTTTTAACCCCAGAAAGGGAACACCGCTTTACATATTGCTGCTTTGGCTGGGCAAGATGATGTCGTGCGGGAACTGGTGAACTTTGGGGCAAATGTCAATGCACAATCACAGGTAAGGATCCCCAACAAGCAGACACTGTCAGGTGAGCCTCCTCAGATACCTTTCGTAAAAGTTGCGGTGCCACCCCGGAGAAGGGCAGTTAAGGGAAGTAAAGAGATGATGACCAGCCAACACCTACATTTGCAGAGACGAAGGACAGTCAGATGAAGCAGCGACTTCGAAGGCTTGTCTTCACAAGAACACCAAACCATGAATTAGCTATCCCTATTACACTGGCCACACCCAGATCCCAGGTATACAGATATACAGTTGGAAGGGACCTTGTAGGCCATCTAGTCCAACCCTCCGCCCAAGCAGGGAATCCTACACCATTTCTGACAGATGGCAATCTAATCTTTTCTTGAAAGCCTCCAGGGATGAAGCTCCCACAACTTCCAAAGGCAACTTCTGTTCCATGGGTTGATTGTTCTCACTGTCAGAAAGTTTCTCCTTATTTCCAGGTTGAATCTCTCTCCTTGTTCAGTTTCCATCCATCATTCCTTGTCTGGCCTTCAAATGTGCTTTGGAGAATAGCTTGCCCCCCTTCTCCTCTCTGGGGCAGCCCCTCAAATATTAGATGCTATCATGTCTCCCCTGGTCTTTCTCTTCCCTCGACTAGCCAGGCCCAGTTCCTGCAACTGTTCTTCGTATGTCTCAGTCTCCAGTCCCCTCATCATCCTGGTTGCTCTTCTCTGCATCCTTTCTAGAGTCTCAACTTCTTTTTTATAGTGTGGTGACCAAAACTGGATGCAGTACTCTAGGTGTGGTCTTACGAAGGTCAAGTGTCCAAATTTGGATCCTGTGACCCCAAGGGTGCTGCGTGAAAACAGGTCCCAAGTCCCCGTTTTTTCAGCGCCCCTTGTAACTTGGAATAGTCACTAAACGAATGGGCGTAAGGTCGAGGACTCCCTGCAGTATCTTCCATGGACCGAAAGGACGGATAGCTTGCACACCCTGATGTAACTCTCTGAGTAGGTTTAGTTTTGCAAGTGACTCAGTTTTTTAAGATGCTGAGCTTGTCGATCAGAAAGGTCGGCAGTCCGGCGGTTCGAATCCCCAGCGCCACGTCACGGAGTGAGCTCCCGTTCTTTGTCCCAGCTTAGAAGTTCGAAAGCACATTAAAAAAAAAATGCAAGTAGAAAAATAGGGACCCCTTTGGTGGGAAGGGAACAGCGTTCTGTGCGCCTTCGAAGACGTTTAGTCCTGACAGCCACATGACTACGGAGACGTCTTCGCACAGCGCTGGCTCTTCGGCTTTGTAACGGAGATGATCAGCGCCCCCTAGAGCTGGAAATGATCAGCCCGGATGTATGAGGGGAACCTTTGCCTTTTACCCGACCTGCTCTTTTGCTCGGAGTCTCTATTCTCGCTGGATCTGGAAGATGCCTCTGACCAGCATCTTCCTTGGATCTCGTTGAGCTTTTGAGGAGCGCCGGCTGTTCTCTGCCAACCTTGCCAACTTCGCTTGCTTTCTGCCAACCAGCCAACCAGAAGAGCTGGAGACAACTGTCAAAAAAAAGCTTTCCGCGTGTCTCTTAGATGGACAGGGAAGCAAAATCAGCCGGTCAATCTGTTGAGCTAGCAGCAGCAGCGGCAGGATGGAGAATGTTCCCCCAGGACCCCCTGCAGGTTCCCAGGACACACAGCCTGAGCCCACAAAAACCCTGTCTGGGCTCCTGCATTTTTTGGGGGTTATATAAGTTGCTATCGGAAGGTCAGATAAAATAATTGGGGGAGAGGGAACGAAAAGGAGGTGGCTGGGAGAGAGAGCTGGAGGGGGGGAAACGACAGGCTCTGGGTGAGGGTGGGAGGAGCAGCCAGAAACTGGCGCTCTCTCTTTTGAGAGGCAGTTGGATGTTGGTCGTTCTGGCCGAGATCAGCAAGCGAATGTCCTCCCCCTCCTCCCCTCCTCCCAGCAATCTTTCCCATCCTGGTTGCGAGTCACACTTGTGACTCATCTTCCCAAAAGAGGAGAGCAAGAGGGTTTTTTTTTTTGCAATTGGGCTGCAAAACAACAACAACAAAAAAGCACGAAATTCCCCTCTCGATTTCCAGCACTTAAAACCAACACATACCGCCTCTGCATAAGCTGGTGATAATATATATATATATATATATATTTGTTGCTAAGCGGATGAGTAAACAGTGATTCCAGGCACCTGATTTCATCATCTGATAGAAGCCTCGTTTTTATTGTTGCTGGGTTGTTGTTGTTTTTTTGCATTTAGAGCTTCTGGGGTTCCTTTCCTTTGGTTCCCCTCCCTCCTTCCTGGCTCTGCGGGATCAGAGCGGAGGTTGAAACGTGTGGGATGTTTTACCAGAAGCCCTGTTTAAATTTTAAAATGTCTGCAGTGATGGCCAATTGAAGGGAAAGCTAAACAAACCTACCAAAACATTGTAGAGGTTCTCCATCATCCAGGCCAAGGGGGCTTTCTTTCAGGAGGCAACTGGGCTTTCTGGTTTTTTTCTTTCTTTTGAAGACGTTTGTGGGAGAGCCATCCCTGGAGACTTTCAAGAAGAGACTGGACTCCCATCTGTCAGAAATGGTGTAGGGTTTCCTGCTTGGGCAGGGGGTTGGACTAGATGACCTACAAGGTCCCTTCCAACTCTGATTATCTGTTATCTGCTTCTCATCCAAGAAGCTTCTTCAGCTCTGACTGGATTGTGGGGAAGGGAAGGATTTATACTCCTTGCAGACAGCTGGTCATTTGCATCCTTTTAGAGCAGAGGTCCCCAACCGCTGGTCTCCGGACTGGTACCGGTCCGTGGATCATTTTTTACCGGGCCACAAAGCTTGGGCACCGCCATCTTGTTTTGACAGCGCTTCCGGGTTTCTGGTTGGAAAGTGCTTGCGATTTTTCAGTTGCAAAGCGGCGTTTGGGTGCTCGTGCCTTAGTTTCGTTGAAAGAGGGGGGCAGCTTCGAACGAAGAGCCGTCCCGATGGCGGTGGAGTCTCACGTTACTCAGGTACCGGTCCATGGAAGAATAAATAATCGTGAAAACTGGTCCCTGGTTCGAAAAAGGTTGGGGGCCACTGTTTTAGAGGGTCGTTGAGGCCACTTGGAGGTTTATCTGTGACCCTGGTTCCTGTAGTTAGAATGGTGTGGGAGTAGGAATGGATTCCCAGAGGAAAAGATTGCAGTCTACAGCAACATTGGCACTACTCAGGTGACCCTGAGGACACAGATCAACCTCCAGGTGACCTCAACGACCCTCTAAAAGGATGCAAATGACCAGCTGTCTGCAAGGAATATGAATCCTTCCCTTCCCCACCATCCAGTCAGAGCTGAAGAAGCTCCTTGGAAGAAAAGCAAAATGTCTTCAAAGAAAAAACAAGGAAGCTTAATTGTCTTTTGAAAAAGCACCTTTGGGACTACTAAAACTTTTCTCAAGTCCTGTTCAGGCCTTCTAACATAGAACCGTAGGATTGGAAGAGACCTTGGAGTTCTTCTAGTCCAAGCAACAAGAACAATTACGGGGCTAGAGGCTAAAATATATGAAGAACAATTGCAGGAACTGTCTATTATATCTAGTCTAGAGAAAAGAAGGACTAGGGGAGACATGATAGCAGTATTCCCATATTTGAGGGGCTCCTACAAAGACAAGGGGTTCAAACGGTTGCAGGAATGCGCGTTAGTTTAATGAAAAGAAGAACCAGGGGTGTCAGGATAGCAGTGTTCCAATATTTGAGGGGATGACACGAAGAAGAGTAGGGTCAACTTATTTTCCAAACACCTGAAGGCCGGACAAGAAACAATGGATGGAAAGGAACTGAGGAGAGAAGCAACCTACACCTAAGGAGACATTTCCTGAGAGTTAGGACAGTCAACCAATGGAATGGCTTGACCTCAGAAGTTGTGGGTGCTCCACCCCCCAAAAAGAGATTGGACAGCCATTTGTCTAAAATGGCACAGGGCCTTCTGCTTGAGTGGAAGGGGTCAGACTTGAAGATCTCAAAGATCCCTTCCAGCTCTGTTATCGTATGATTCTAATTTGTCTCAACCTTATTCCACCTTGGACAATGATTGTCCAGTCTCTTCTTTGAAAGCCTCCAGGGATGAAGCTCCCACAACTTCCGAAGGCAACTTCTGTTCCATGGGTTGATTGTTCTCAGAAAATTTCTCCTTATTTCTAGGTTGAATCTCTCTCCTTGATCAGTTTCCATCTATTATTCCTTGTCTGGCCTTCAGGGGCTTTAGAAAATAGCTTGACCCTCTTCCTCCTCTCTGGGGCAGCCCCTCAAATATTGGAAGGCTGCTCTCCTGTCTCCCCTGGTCCTTCTCTTCCCTAGACTAGCCAGGCCCGGTTCCTGCAATTTCTCAGTGCCTCTCCTCATCTGTGTTGGTTGTGCTATTTGTGTGGTGTTTTGAGGTCCCACAGCAGGTTCTCTCTTTGCAGAAAGGCTTCACGCCCCTGTATATGGCCGCCCAAGAGAATCACCTGGAAGTTGTCAAGTTCTTGCTGGAAAATGGTGCTAACCAAAACGTAGCCACGGAGGTGAGTGTCTCCCCCAAAGAGTTCACAGACAGTTAGCAGTTCGAGAAAAGAACAAATTTGGATGAGCAACCTTGATAGAATTCCCTTGAATGCCTTTGCTGTCCAACGTGAATGCGATATGTGTGTGTGTGTGTGTGTGTGTGTGTGTGTATGTATACACGATTTGAGCCCACTCACTTCTTGCTTCTTTCTGCCATATGTTGTTTACCTTGTGGCTACTAGAAGCTGATTATTAGTAGGGGAATTTGTTCTGACACTACCCGGTGTTTCTCTGCTCTTTCACACACACACACACACACACACACACACACACACACACTTCAGATGTGGGAAAAGGAATCGGGCAAGCCCAGGGTCAGGTGCCTACTTTGCCGCCAAGGGATATGGCAAGGAGCCTAAAAATAAGGCAGCTCTTCGGAGCAAGAGGGGGGCCACTGTGTTGCTTGGAGGCCATAGGAAGTCACGCGGCGATGCTGGGAAGGAAAAGAACTGGAGATTTTGGAGAATTAACGCACCCTCTTCTTATTCAGTGATCGGGTCCCATTTCAACAACTGGCCATTAAGTGAAATGAGAGAGAAAGAGAGTGGGTGGGAGAGAGGGAGAGGGAGAGAGAGGGAGAGAGAGAGGAAGAGCAGGAGAGAGAGGGGGAGAGGGAGAGGGAGAAGGAGGGATAGAAGGAGAAAGAAAGAGTGAGAGAGAGAGTGAAGGAGAGAGAAGGAGGGAGAGAGAGGGAGAGTAGGAGAGAGAGAGAGGGAGAGGGAGAAGGAGGGATAGAAGGAGAAAGAAAGAGAGTGAGAGAGAGAGTGAAGGAAAGAGAAGGAGGGAGAGAACGGGAGAGGGGAAGAGAGGGAAGGAGAGGGAGAGAGAGAGGGAGAGCAGGAGAGAGAGGGAGAGGGAAGAAGAGGGAGGGAGGGAGAGAGGGAGAGGGAGAAAGAATGAGTGAGAGTGAGAGAAGGAGAGAAAGTGAGGGAGAGAGAAAGAGGGAAAGAAAGGGCGGGGAAGGAGGAAGATAGAAAAGACACTGCCAAGATAAGGTGTTCTGTGCTTAACTTTTTTCTTTTTCCTTCTTTGGCCACCTTGCAGGGCAGAAAGATGGCTCAAACAAGCTATCTCTTCCTGAGATGCTTTTCTCTGCAGCTCAGAGGGCTTCTAAAAAGCACTAATTGCTCTGTGACCTTAATTAGTTGGTTAGGACTGTCCCGTCAGCTGGCGCCTCTGCCTGAAACTGACCAGAGCTTAATCACTTTCACAATGAAGACTATGTTGTCGGGCGTATTGGCCAAAAAATGATTATAATTTTTTTGGTTATCATTTATTACCGTCATATTTGAGAATACAGTCACTAACTGAGTTCGCTCTATGAGAAGGGGCTGTAGGTTTATCCTCAATGGCTTCCAGCTCCGATTTTTAACCCTTGTTTCCGTGTTTTGGCCCCAAGAATCATATTAGTAAATATTGGGTTTAAATCATTCTTCCTATCTTTCTACTTATAAGTTTTTGTCCAATGAAAACATCAGAAAGATGGATGAAGGGTAAGGAAAACACACAGTTCCCCTCATTCTATTCCTATCTTTGTATAACGTGTCTACATTTTTGTCTCCAAAATGGTTGGTATTGTGGTTCGCCAGCAGCCCGTGCAGACGGCAGTGGAATCGGACAGTGGGGAAGAATGGGGACCAGTCCAAGAGTCTTGGGAGGACTTGGATGAGGGTCCTGCATCCAATGCAGAGATGAGGCCAGGACTATCTGGGAGTGGGGTGCTGCCTCCAGAGCCTTTGGAGTCTGGCAGCAGTGAGGCAGAGGACCCAGGGGAGCCTGTTCCCAGTGCGCGTGTGCGCAGAGCTGCTAGAAGGCAAGACTAGCTCAGACAAAAGGGAGTAAGGCTAGGAGGTGATTGCCCCTACCCTGGGGTATAAAGGAAGTGCAAAGGTAGAGAAACCTTTGCAGGAAGCAAGGTTGTTCATTCTGTTCAGATTAATCCTTGAAGCTCTGTGTGGACTTTGTACTTGAGTTGGTTTTCTATAGTTCATTTGGCACTCTAGTTGTTGGCAGCAATTCAAAGGAGAGAAAGAGGAGTGCTTATCTTGAGGGACTGTTTGGGACTCCCTACGGGCTGGGAATGAATGTAATTCCCAGCGTAGAAATAAAACAAGAATTGTTTGGACTAAGCGTCTCAGGAAGCCTTGGTCAAAACAGTTGGTCTTTTGCCTGTTTTCTTACTTTCTTCAATCTCTGGCAGGATGGCTTTACTCCCTTGGCAGTGGCTCTCCAGCAGGGCCACGAAAACGTGGTGGCCCACCTGATTAACTACGGGACGAAGGGGAAGGTGCGCCTCCCGGCGTTACACATAGCTGCCCGCAACGATGACACGCGAACAGCTGCTGTGCTTTTGCAAAACGACCCCAACGCCGATGTCCTTTCCAAGGTCAGCTGGCCGTACCTAGGGAGATCCATGGGTCAGGATGGGAAGGGGAGGACCCTGGGCACTTGTGGGGGGCAGGATTTAGTTGGGACCACTTGGGGGGAAAAGTATGTTCTGTCAGTTGGTCTTAACATGGAATGGAATGGAATAAATAGAGGATAAAATAGAACATAGAAAATGTGTAAAATAGAGTAGAGTAGAATAGAGTACAATAGAATAGAGAATGAAAGAATAGAACGGAATGGAATGGAATGGAATAGAATAGAATAGAATAGAGAATGAAAGAATAGAATAGAATAGAGAATGATAGAATAGAATAAGGAATAGAATGGAATAGAATAGAACAGAGAATGTAATAAACAGAATAGAATAGAATAGAATAGAATAGAATAGAATAGAATAGAATAGAATAGAATAGAATAGAATAGAATAGGGAATGGAATAAATAGAATAGAATTAGAATATAGAATGTAATAAATAGAATAGAATACGGAATGGAATAAATAGAATAGAATAGGGAATGGAATAAACTAGAATAGAATAGAATTAGAATAGAATAGAGAATGAAAGAATAGAATAGAATTAGAATAGAATAGAGAAAGAAAACAGAATAGAAAATGATAGAATAGCATAGAATGGTAGAATAGAATAGAGAATCATAAAATAGAATTAGAATAGAATAAAGAAAGAATAGAATAGAGAATGATAGAATAGAATAGAATTAGAATAGAATAGAATTAGAATAGAATGACAGAATAGAATAGAACAGAGGAGTGGAGTTTAGAAAGAAATATTCATAGTTTAGCCCATACATGCTATATGCTCTCCGGAAGGGTTAGCTCACCTGCTGAATTGGTCTATAAAGCAGGAAAGTGACCTATGAGCCAAGTGTGAGGTTAACATGTTAAAGGTGGTGCACTAAGTTGGACTGAAATGTGATCAGATCGTTTCTTCTCTGGGCTTGGCCTGTTGTGTGAACCGGCTGACGTGAAATTTTATCGCATGAAATCAATGTGGATTATTGGGGTGGGCAGAGCCTGTTAAGCAAACAAAGCAATTATGTGTCATTAGTCTGGACCGAGGGGTGTGTTATTGTGTACATTCAGTCACCTTACAGTTTTTTTTTTTCCTTTAAAGAGAATGTCGAAAGAAAGTCTGGTGTTTTATAGTGGAATCTGGATTTAATGGATCGCTTGGGGTGGGGGAGAAAGGAAATTTGAATGTACGTCTTTTGAATCGGTTTACATAATCCCCTTAATTATGTAATTAACACAAATGGCCTCCCTTGCAAGTAAAAGCTTACTTTAATGGACAAAATCCCTGATTTAATGGCCCTTAGCCTGTTGAATGAGGAGGTGATTTCAATGAAACATGGGTTTGTTGTTCCTCTTACAAGGTTAAACCAAGGAAGAGTTGACTACTGTTCTGTTTGTTTAGTCTGCGGCAGTGGTGGTATTCTACCGATTCGGCCCGGTTCTACAGAGCTGGTAGCGGCAATGAGCAGCGGAGACTGAACCGGTCCTCTCCACCTCTCTGCTGTTGGGCCACCCACCTGCCCAGGCTCCTATATTCACCTTTATTCCTTGCTTTTGAAGCTCACCTGCTTTGCGGGGCACAGAAGAGTGCCCCGCGGCAGCTGTTGCAGCAACCGGGACAGTGCAGGCTTGCAGGAGGCGAGTTGGAGAGAGAGAGAGAGAGAGAGACAGTGAGGGAGAGAGAAGGAAGGAAAGAAGGAGAGAGAGAGGGAGAGGGAGGGAGGGAGATAGAAGATCCTGCCAAGATAGGGTGTTCGGTGCTTAACCTTTTTCTACGCCTGCGCAAACTGTGCATTTGGTGCAAGTGCGCACGCAAAGTGTACCCACCAAGCCATGCCCACCAAACGGGTGGTCAAACTTTTTGAATCCCACCACTGTCCTGTGGAGTTGAGAAACTTTCAGGTGGAAGGAAGTCAGGGGTGGGATTCAACCAGTGTCACGACCAATTCGGTGAGAGTGTGATATGCACACGCACGCCTGACGCACGCTGTGCCTGTGTGTACAGCATTTGCAAAAGAACATCAGCTGTGCCGCCCGGACAACTGACAAGTGCTGTGCGCGGGTGCGCAGTGTTTGAAAAGCTTCTCCTTTCCTGCTTTTTCAACCTCACCTGTGCCACTCAAAGCAGCTGAGGTTGAAAAAACAGGAAATAAAGGACAGCCAAGAGCCCAGGTGGGCAGGTGGGCCAAACAGACAACTAGAAGGTTGTCGCACTGAACCGTTTCAGTGTCGGTTGCTTTTCGGAGCTACCGGTTCTATAGAACCAGGCTGAACCGGTAGCATCCTACCCTGAAGGAAGCGTTCATGGGCACTTGTAAGACGGGGGTCCCCACCCCTTGAGCTGCAGCCGGGCCATGCAAGAGGCAGGTGTGAGCACACCTCCATTTTCACGAGTGGCACGGACTCTCAGGCACGAGTCCTCGCCGCTCATGAAAATGGAGCTATCTGTGTGCATCGGCTGCTGGCACGGAATTGTAGAAAGTTAGCACCCCACCCCTGTTAGAAGAAGGAAGTATTTTGAGAAATATTTAAAAAGGCAGAATATTATATTTCCCTAAAGGAGAAACACGTAACTAAAGCCATAATAGAAATTGCCTGACACCCGTAGTTCAAAAAAAGGGTGCCCAGGACGAGATGGATCTTGGAGAATGTTTTGAACTTTCTTAAGGCAGCGGGAGCTACTAAGCTCTTCCAAAGAGGGGAGAGGGCAACCATTGATCCTCTGGGCAATGACATTAACCCTCTGGAGCGCTGCCACTGTGCAGTTGGCAAACCATACAGAGGTGCAGTATGTTTAAACGCTCTCTATGGTGCAGCGGTAGAAGGTCATCAGGAGTTTTTCATCCAACTGTTGTTTTCTGAGAAGTCTCAGGTAGTCTAATCTCTGCTGGGCTCTTTTGACCAGGGCTGCAATGTAAGCCCCCTTCCAGGTCAGGTCCTCTTTTAGAGTAACACCCAGAAACTTAAAACTGGCCACTTGCTCCACTCGGTCTCCATTTCTTACTGGCTGAGATCCTGGGGTGTTTGATCGCTCCCCCTTCTTTCTTCTCCTACAGACTGGCTTCACCCCTCTTCACATCGCAGCACATTACGAGAATCTCAACGTGGCCCAGCTTCTACTCAACCGTGGAGCAAGCGTCAACTTCACCCCCCAGGTGCGTGCAGAGCCCATGGCTGATGTAGAACCGAGTTTCCTAACCGTGGCAATTTCCAGGTATAGGGACTTCAACTCCCAGAATTCCCACAGAGCCGTTTGCTGAGAATTCTGGGAGCTGAAGTCCACTCACTTTCAAATTGCCAAAGGGTGTGTTAGGCACGAACAACCCACACCTACAGAGGTTAAGCTAACTATTTTATTGATAAGGGAGAATATTTGTAATTCAGGGTTGAAATGAGGAATCCTTGGTGCTCTCTGAGTTTGGTTTTGTTGTTGGTTTTTTTTTGCAGACATCTCATTATCAAACTAAGTAACATCATCAGTGCTAGTAAGGAGTGGTGTTTACTCTCAATTTATAGTCTAGTGGCTCAACTCTGTTGAGTTCAGAGCTCAAACAAACTACTTTATTACGTTGAGCCTATACTACAAGAATCTCCCCTGTCTGGCAACCTAGGCTTGGTAATAATTAGCTAAGGCTTCAAGGAACTTACGAGTGGGTCAGTTCTAGCCCTTTTGTAATTGCACAGTGACTTCAAACGAACTCCATGTATGATCTCTCTTCCCTGCCAGGCTGGGGGTTTCCCAACAGGTTGGAAAACAGCATTGTAAAAGATGCTTTGAGTCTTATCCCCCTGTAGGGTGGGAAAAACCCAAGTCCAGAACAGAACACCAGGAGAGAAGCTCTTTTTTGAAACTTTTAAAACTTTAAAAAAATATCAATAACTAAGTCCTTGCGTGTAGAAAAACACTTTCCCTCCCTCCTTTGGAGTGCAGTGGATATAAGACATCAGAGGGAGCGAGCTACTGTTCGTAGACCTTGTGTTGATTTTTGGAGATTTTGGTTTCGTCAAGGAGGGAAGGAGTAAATAACAATAGCAATAGCACTTAGACTTATATACTGCTTCACAGTCCTTTTACAGCCTCTCTCTAAGCAATTTACAGAGTCAGCCTATTTCCCCAACAATCTGGGTCCTCATTTTACCCACCTTGGAAGGATGGAAGGCTGAGTCAATCTTGAGCTGGTCAGGATCGAATTCCTGGCAGCGGGCAGAATTAGCCTGCAAAACTGCATTCTAACTACTGTGCCACCACAGATCTCTACATCACTTCTTTTGCTGCTATATGGGAAACAATAGGTTTTATTTTAAGGAGGAGACAAGTTTATTATTTTATTTTTTTTAAGAGCCAAAACGGATTCAGGTGCCAGTTGGGTTGCCCCAAAAGAAACATGCAACCCCAAAATGTACTCTGGCTATCAGGTCACCCAGGCTCCTGCAGTTTCCGGGCGGAGTTCTCACCTCATTTCTTCCCCCTCTTTCTCTGCCCCCCCTAGAATGGCATCACCCCACTGCACATCGCCTCTCGACGCGGCAACATCATAATGGTGCGGCTGCTGCTTGACCGGGGAGCAAACATCGAGGTTCGCACCAAGGTAAGGGTGCCAACCGGATGGATTGCGCGGAGGAGAATGGAACACAGAGTTTGTCAAGAAGCAGAACAGCCGCTCCCTTTGCAAGGATGTTGGCAAGGGAGATCCAGAGGGACAACTGAGGAAAGTAACACCTGCAGTTTAGGCCGTTTGTACGTGCGTTGTGGTGCTACCTGCAGGGACCAAAGGAGCAGAGCTTGTGTTGCAACAACACAACGTAGTTTTCGTTAGGTTGCCTTGGGTTCTGTGGGGCCCTTTGTTTCTCACGAAAGCCAGGGATGGATTATAAAGAAAAGTGTCAGTATATTCACACAAGATCTCTAAGAATCTCTTAAGTTGGTGGCCAAAAAAGCCAACACAATCCTAAGTTGCATGAACAGAGGGATACAATCAAGATCAAGTAAGGTATTGATACCGCTCTATAAAGCCTTAGTAAGATCACATCTAGAATACTGCATCCAGTTTTAGTCACCTGGAGATTCTACCATGTTAAATGTTAAATTTAATCAGCAACAATGGGAAAATGGCTTTTTTCTAGAACGTTTTTTCTCCTTTTTAGACATTCCGGGGCTCTCTCGGGGTCTTTCCCTGCGAGAAAAAAAACTGGCACGGCTAAATTGTTTTGGGGTTCGCTCAAGATTGCGAGGTGCTTCCAACAGCGCTCAATTGTTGTGCTAAGAACAGCATCGCGGGGTATAAAGCCTATAAAATAGGTATTTTATTCATGCCACGCCTTTTAAAGCGCTCCTGTTTCCACAGGATGAATTGACCCCATTACACTGTGCCACCCGCAACGGGCATCTGCGAATTGCTGAAATCTTGCTAGACCACGGAGCACCCATCCAAGCAAAGACCAAGGTGAGAAGCCTGGAGAATAGATGGATGGATAGATGATAGAAGATAGATAGATAGATAGATAGATAGATAGATAGATAGATAGATAGATAGATAGATAGATAGACAGACAGACAGACAGACAGACAGACAGACAGACAGGGAAGGAAGGAAGGAAGGAAGGCAGGAAGGAAGGAAGGAAGGAAGGAAGGAAGGAAGGAAGGAAGGAAGGAAAATTTCCTGTCCTGGACAAGGAATGGGACTAGAAGTATTCATAGATCTCTTCCAGCTCTATGATTTGAAGGAAAGGAGAAAAGAAGGAGGGAAAGAAAGAAAGAAAGAAAGAAAGAAAGAAAGAAAGAAAGAAAGAAAGAAAGAAAGAAAGAAAGAGGAAAGAAAGAAAGAGGAAAGAAAGAAAGAAAGAGAAAAGAAAGAAAAAAGAAAGAAAGAGAGAAAGAAAGAAAAAGGAAGGAAGGAAGGTTTCCTGTCCTGGACAAAGAACTGGACTAGAAGTATTCATAGGTCTCTTCCAGCTCTATGATTTGAAGGAAAGGGGGAAAGAAGGAGGGAAAGAAAGAAAAGGAAAGAAAGAAGGAAGGAAGGAAGGAAAGAAGGAAGGAAGAAAGGAAGGAAGGAAGAAAAGAAGGAAAGAAGGAAGGAAGGAAATATTACAAGCCCATCCCATTTGATAAAGACAGGGCTCAAAATATATAAAATATATAAAATATATTTATAATAATATTTTCTTGCTGTCTGGTTTTTGTGCCCAGATCCCATCCCAATAATGAAACATCATTGTCTCTTGCATGGTCTACCTGTCCAGGTAATGGCATCTACCTGGCTGCCTTAGACTTAGAAGAAGACTTAGAATAACTTTATTGTCACTTTGGATGTACACTAATCCGGCATACATTAAAATGAAATTTCGTTGCATACAGCTCTCAAAAGATCACCACCTCCAATATACACTACATAGCCATGACAAAATAAATAAATACATACATAATTATGCATATACCCACATATATTATTATGTGACACAGAGAAACAACGCAGTCTAGTCTGGATATATACATGTACATGCGAGAGAAAAGGATCTTGCGAATTTGCCAGACAGATGGTATAAGGGTACAAAGCTGTCACAGAATCTGGTAGTCCTGCTAGAAATACTTTGAAACCCCCTCCCAAAGAGGAGCAACAGAAACAGACCATGAAGTGGGTGTGTGGGTGTGTCTCTAACAATGCGTCGAGCTCTAAGCACAGAGTGCTTATAAGCAACATCCAGAATAATAGGAGTCAAGCTTCCTATAATCTCCACTGTCCCCACCACTCTCTGTAGGGACTTTCTATCTGAGGTGCTGCTGCCACCGAACCAAACAGATGAGGTTTGTGAAAATGCTCTCCATCGTGCCTCTAGTAAAAAAAGTGGCCAGGGCAGAAGGAGAAAGATGTCCTGTCCTCATCCGACGCAGGAAACTCAGATGCTCGTTTGCCCGCTTGCCTGTTCCCTAAGTAAGGCCCTTCCGTGCTCATCCTTCTATCCTTGTTCTAGAATGGCCTCTCCCCCATCCACATGGCCTCCCAAGGTGACCACTTGGACTGTGTGCGGCTTCTGCTGCAGTATAACGCCGACATTGATGACATCACATTGGACCACTTGACCCCGCTGCACGTGGCTGCCCACTGTGGCCACCACCGTGTGGCCAAGATCCTGCTCGAGAAGGGAGCCAAGCCTAATGCACGGGCCCTGGTGAGTACAGGCCAGAGAAATTGTTCAGATCATTGCGGTGTAAATTCAGCGCCAGAAAAGTAAACTCAGGTGGCTGAGGCGTCGTTGAACTTCTTTATAAACATATAAAGTAAATTTTACAGTACCAGTTGTAGATTTCTGCAACATTTCTCCAAACTCAAACAGAAGCAGACAGGTTACAGGTTCAAAGCACAACAGAAACTCAGAAAACAGACCTCAGTTTCACTTTAGTTCAGCGGGCAAGCAAGACACACAGCAGAGGAAAGAAGCACTTTCATCTTCAACAGACAGACTCAGAGCTCAACAGAGCTGCAGAGCTTAATATAGAGCCAGGCCTAGGCTACTTCTAGTTTCAGTTTCCAAACAGTCCTCCTTGGCTGACTTAGTTGCTGTGCCCATTCACTGGCTGACCTTGTTACAAACGTGCTCTATTCCAGTCCATGAATATACTCTTGATAGAAACAAGGTGAGGCCAGGCGGGTACCTGCCCTACCTTATTGGTTGGTCTCCTTTCTCCTGCAGAATGGCTTCACTCCACTCCACATAGCCTGCAAGAAGAACCACATCAGGGTGATGGAGCTTCTTTTGAAGACGGGGGCCTCCATCGACGCAGTGACGGAGGTAACGGAGTTCAGGAATCTACTGATTTCTGTAGAGCTGGCCTCAAGTAAATGACAGTTTCTAACTACGGTATGGAGAAACGGACGGAGACAAATGCAGAAGGTGGAATTCATCTACGTTCTCTCATTTTTCTCTTGACAGTCGGGACTCACTCCTCTTCACGTGGCCTCCTTCATGGGGAACCTTTCCATTGTCAAGATCTTGCTCCAACGGGGAGCATCTCCCAATGTTTCCAACGTGGTGAGCAAAAAAATTAATGGCTTAACCAATTCACTATTTCTTTGGGACAATTTTTTTTTTAAAAAAATAACCTTTATTGAAATTTGAAACTTTAAAATACAAGTAAATTCAGAAATAACTTTTTACAAATCTCAATCTTCTTTGACAGTACTAAAATACCTTGGTTATATACATACATTCCCATACATTTCTAGTTATTCATATCCATATCCATATCTTCTAATCTGTACATTTCTTATTCCTATTATCTATCCATTGATACCAATTTTCCCAAACCGTTTAATATTCTGAGTCTTCCTTGTCCTTTAATTCTAAGGTTAGTTTATCAATTTCTGCGCAATCTAAAATCTTTCAGATTACTAAACAATCTGTCGGTATAGTGACCCTTTTCCAGCGTTGGGCGAGTGCAGTTCTCGCTGCTGGAGTTACGTGTAAAATCGAATATTTTATCTTTTTAGGATACTTTCCTTTAATAAATCCCCCAAAGAAACAGTTCCGGCTTCAATTCTGTGTGTAATTTTGTATAACCATTTTTGTATTTTGATCCAGTGCTTTTTAATTTCTGGGCACAGCCTTTTAGGCTATTTATCTTGCTCTAGCTGTACATTCCAGGTATGGGTTTCATCCCATCTAGTTTTGGTGAGGGCTACAATGTCATGCTTAATCAATTCAAGGAATGAATTAAAGTCATCAGTTAACTTCATTGATTTTAAAGTTTAATTAGTCAATTCGTTCACTAATGAATGAAACCATTAATCAGTGGAACAGCTTGTCTTCGGAAGCTGTGCGTGCTCAATCGGTGGAGGATTTAAGAAGAGATTGGACGGCCATTTGTCCAGAATGGTAGAAGGTCTCCAGCTTGAACAGGGGGGTGGGCTAGAAGACCTCCAAGGTCCCTTCTAACTCAGTTATTCTCTAATCAAAAAAACATCTTGAGAAGGGTCAAAACCACGAGAAAAATGAGGAAGGTATCAGTAAGATTTGTTTTAGTGAAGAAATGCACCAAAATGTCTTTCTTTTTTTTTTTTGATCCTCTAAATATATGTGAAATAGAATAGAATAGAATTCTTTATTGGCCAAGTGTGATTGGACACACAAAGAATTTGTCTTGATGCAAATGCTCTCAGTGTACACATAAAAGAAAAGATACATTCGTCAAGAGTCAAGAATCATTAGATACAACACTTAATGATAGTCATAGGGTGCAATCAGCAATCAAATCATACTAGGAAATAATCGATATAAACCATAAGGATACAAGCGACAAAGTTACAGTCCTACAGTCCCAAATGGGAGGGGATGGGCGATAAGGAGTGATGAGAAGATTAACAGTAATACTAATGCAGACTTTGTAAATAGTTGGACAGTGTTGAGTGAATTAGTTGTTTAGCAGAGTGATGGCATTGGGGGGAAAAAACTCCCCTTGTGTCTAGTTATTCTGGTGTGCAGGGCTCTATAGCGTCGTTTTTGAGGGAGGGAGTTGAAACAGTTTATGTCTGTGATGTGAGGGGTCTGCAGATATTTTCACAGCCCTCTTTTTGACTCGTGCAGGATACAGGTCCTCCATGGAAGGAAGGTTGGTAGCTATTGTTTTTTCTGCAGTCCTAATTACTCTCTGGAGTCTGTGTCTGTCTTGTTGGAACCAAACCAGACAGTTATAGAGGTGCAGATGACAGACTCCATCCTTCCTCTGTAGAACTGGATCAGCAGCTCCTTGGGCAGTTTGAGCTTTCTGAGTTGGCACAGAAAGAACGTTCTTTGTTGTGCTTTTTTGGATGATGTTTTTGATGTTAGGTGTCCATTTTAGGTCATGTGATATAGTAGAACCTAGAAATTTGAAGGTCTCTACTGAGGTGTGACCAAATATTATTTCTTTGACTTCCCAGTCTGACTCTGTGCAGCTTTTGGAGACGAAAGTGTTATTCAAAAAAAAGCAGACAAGCCCTGTCATCTGAATTTCTCCATCTTTGGATTCTGAGGGAGGCTGTGGGGAATTTTTCTCAGCTCCAAATGTTTTCTGGAATGGTTTTTTTTTTCCTTCTTCTATTTGCACAGAAAGTAGAGACACCCCTCCACATGGCTGCTCGGGCCGGGCACAGTGAGGTAGCCAAGTATCTTCTCCAGAACAAAGCCAAGGTCAACGCCACAGCTAAGGTGGGTACCTGTCTGACTTTGGGATCAATAAAGTCACATCGAATGGATGGCTTTTTCCTTCTTAGTGGCTGCATGTAGGAGGAAAAAACTGGTAGAGCTGGGAGGCGGGTTTAAACGAGTTATCTGCCTAGAATCGTTACATGGTCACAAACAGTTCAAGTCCAACCCCTCTTGAATTCCATTGATCCTTATCGGGCACCGATTTAGTGTTGAAATTTAGCTGGCTAGATTTAGTTGATCCCTCTTTGATTGGTGTGAGAGTAGGAATGAATTCCCAGAGGAAAAATTGCAGACTACAGGAACCAGAAGTACTACTCAGGTGACCCTGAGGACCCAAATAAACCTCTAAGTGACCTCAACGACCCTCTAAAAGGATGCAAATGACCAGCTGTCTGCAAGGAGTATAAATCCTTCCTTTCCCCACCATCCTGTCAGAGCTGAAGAAGCTTCTTGGATGAGAAGCGAAACATCTTCAAACAGAAAAACAAGAAAGTCCAGTTGCCCCTTGGAAAAAGGACCTTTGGGTCAACCATGACCTGGAGGATGAAGAACCTCTACAGACTTTTAGCTAGACAATTTGGGAGGAAAACCCTTGGAATGGTGTGAGAGTAGGAATGGATTCCCAGAGGAAAAATTGCAGAAGTACTACTCAGGTGACCCCGAGGACACTGATAAACCTCCAAGTGGCCTCAACAACCCTCTAAAAGGATGCAAATGACCAGCTGTCTGCAAGGAATACAGATCCTTCCATTCCCCACCATCCGGTCAGAACTGAAGGAACTTCTTGGAGGAGAAGCAAAACGTCTTCAAAAGAAAAAAACAAGACAGTCCAGTTGCCTCCTGAAAAAAGCACCTTTGGGACAGTTGACTAGATTCTTGTGTAAATGCTTGAGTAGGGGTTGCCCAACCTGTCAACTTGTGGGTTTCAACTTCCAGAATTCTTCAGCCAGCCACGTCGCCAAGTTTGGAACCCCCTGGAATCATGAGATGCCTCGAAGGATGCATCATAAAGTTGTTCCTGTGTCCCCACAACTCCTTGGATTGAAACCAACCCGGTCCTTATCTAGTGACTTCCTCGTGCGAGACAGTTTCCGCGTCCTCCTTTGGGGCAGCGTGGGAAAGGCAGGCCGTTCAGGCAGGGCCAGGCAGCGAGCTAGGATGAGAAAAAGGTGTGTCTTTTCTTCTTTCAGGACGATCAGACACCCCTGCACTGTGCCAGCCGCCTCGGACACTGCGCCATGGTGAAGTTGCTCCTGGAGAGCGGCGCCGATGCTAACCTCTCCACAACTGCTGGACATACGCCGTTGCACATCACGGCCCGTGAGGGGCATCTGGATTGTGTTTGTGCTCTCCTGGACAAAGGGGCATCCCAAACTGCCATGACTAAGGTTGAGAAAGAAGGCTCTCCCCTCCCTTCCTTCCCATCCTTCCTTCCCTTCCCCCTTCCCCTCCCCTCCCTTCTTCCTCCTTCCCTTCCCTTCCCATCCATTCCCTTTCCTCCTTCCTTTTCCTTTTCCTTTCCTTTCCTTTCCTTTCCTTTCCTTTCCTTCCCTTCCTTCCCTTCCCTTCCCTTCCCTTCCTTCACCTTCCTCCCTTCTTCCTTCCCTTCCCCTTCGTTCCTTCCCTTTCCTTTCCTTTCCTTTCCTCCTTTCCTTTCTTTCCTTTCTTTTCCTTTCTTTTCCTTTCCTTTCTTTTCCTTTCTTCCTTTCCTTTCCTTTTCCTTCCTTCCTTCCTTCCTTCCTTCCTTCCCTTCCTTCCCTTCACCTTCCTCCCTCTTCCTTCCTTCTTCCCTTCCTTTCCTCCTTCTTTTCCTTCCTTCCTTCCTTTTTCCTTCCTTTCCTTTCCTTCCTTCCTTTCCTTTCCTTTCCTTTCCTTTCCTTTCCTTTCCTTTCCTTTCCTTCCTTCCTTCCTTCCCTTCCTTCCCTTCCCTTTCCCTCCTTCCTTCCCTTCCCTTTCCCTTCTTTCTTTCCTTCCTCCCCCTTCCCCTCCTTCCCTTCCTTAACAACTGTTTTGCTTAGCAACAGAAATTTGGGTTCAATCATGGTTGTAAGTTGAGGATTACCTGTACTCTTCCTGGAAGGCAGGTGACGCAGTTGGGGGGAAGGGTCTGAGTGGGCAGAGGGGTGGGGGCCAGGGTGGGGTGCCCCAGAGAAGGGCCCTCCCAGTGTCCCCAGTTGCTGACACTCCCTGTTTCTCCCCAGAAAGGATTTACCCCTCTGCACGTTGCTTCCAAATACGGGAAGGTGGATGTGGCCGAGGCTCTGCTGCAGCGCAACACGCAACCCAACGCGGCCGGGAAGGTGTGTATAAGGACCCGGCCGAGCGGTGCCGCTGCCCTGGGAGAGTCCTCTTATTTTGTCCCTGCCTCCTCCACAGAATGGCCTGACGCCTCTGCACGTTGCCGTCCACCACAACAACCTGGACATTGTGAAAGTGCTGCTGCCCAAGGGGGCATCTCCGCACAGCGTGGCCTGGGTAAGGGGCATGTCGGCACAGGGCTCCCTCCTCCTGGCTGCAGCTTGTGGGCAGAGGGAGGGGGGCTGAGGGTGCCCCGAGGGCATTCATTACAGGGCCCTGTCCTGCCACCCGCCTGCAACACACAGGGCACCCTCTGTGCCCATATGAGAATCGGGAGGTTTTTGGGGAGAGGTCCCACTGGTCTCTGGCTTCACTTCCCTCCTTTAAGCTCGCCCAAAACACCCCAAAAAGCAGGCAGGCAGGAAAAGGGAAGGAAGGAAGGAAGGAAGGAGAGAGAGAAAGAGAGAGAGAGAGAGAGAGAGAGAGAGAAGGAAGGAAGAAAGAAAGAAAGAAAGAAAGAAAGAAAGAAAGAAAGAAAGAAAGAAAGAAAGAAGGAAGGAAGGAAGGAAGGAAGGAAGGAAGGAAGGAAGGAAGGAAAGAAAGAGGAAGGAAGGAAGGAGGAAGGAAGGAAAGAAAGGAAAGGAGAGAAAGGAAAAGAAGGAAGGAAGGAAGCAAGGGGAAGAAGGAAAGAAAGAAGAAAGGGAAGGAAGGAACGAAGGAAGGCAAGAAGGAAAGAAAAGAAGGAAGGAGAGAAAGAAGGAGGAAGGCAAGGAAAGAAGGAAGAGAAAGGAAGGAAAGGAAGGAAGGAAGGAAGGAAAAGAAGGCTTTGGAAGGAAAAGAAGAGAAGGAAGGAAAAAAGGAAAGGAAGGAAGGAAAGGGGCTTTGGAAGGAAAAAAGAGAAGGAAGGAAGGAAGGAAGGAAGGAAGGAAGGAAGGAAGGGAGGAAGGAAGGAAGGAAGGAAGGAAAGGGGCTTTGGAAGGAAAAAAGAGAAGGAAGGAAGGAAAGATGCTTTGGAGAATAAGCCAACCCCCTCTTCTCTGTGACATCCTCTCAAATATTAGAAGACTGCTAAGTCTTCTCTTTGTTAGGGTAGGCATACCTAATTCCCTTAACTGGTCATCATACAGTTTTCACTTCCAGTCCCATGAACCATGCCAGAAGGTCTTGGTTCAAGCTCCTCAAGGACCAAAGGCTTGGAGACATGGGGCCTTCCGCAACTTTCCTGCTGCTCTCTCCACGACAGAACGGATACACTCCTTTGCACATCGCAGCCAGGCAGAACCAAATGGAGGTGGCTTGCAGCCTATTGCAATACGGTGCTTCTGCCAACGCGGAATCCACACAGGGAATGACGCCGCTACACCTGGCAGCCCAGGAGGGCCACGCCGACATGGTGGTGCTGCTCCTTTCCAAGCAGGCAAATGGCGACCTTGGAAACAAGGTGAGTAGGGTCTTTTTCTTCGTTAACCTCTTCGGGAGGATGGTGTCAGGGTTCCGACGATTGCCCTAATGAAATTGTGAGCCTCGAGCCAAGCTTCAAAGGAATCCAAAAGATTTATTAGGAGTAAACATGCCGGCACTGCCTGGGTGTAGCCGACTCCGAGACATGTAATTCATTGTCACCCTTGACCCTGGTCTTCCCCTACCCCCTGGGTGTATTGTAATTCATATTCTCCAATGGGACACGTCCATAGCCAAGAGTCATCAATCATACTCTCCAGTAATCTTGCACGCCAGTAGCCTCAGTCGCCTAGAAATGATCCATGAAAATATTTAAGGAATGTACTATTTCTCCCACTCCCTTTCTGCTGACAACTCTAAAAAACCAGAGAAATATTTTTGAGTTGACATTTAGTTAATCTTGTAATCCTTCCAGAAGTCTCAGACGAGGGACACCGACTTGATTTTCCTTGCCTCTACAAAGAGCAGATGCTTCTATTTAACAGCATTCCCAGGGGGTACAGCTGATACGCAACACAACAGAAACACATCGAGTTGCGTTGCACACCTG
This sequence comes from Pseudonaja textilis, assembly GCF_049901715.1. Lineage (NCBI taxonomy): Eukaryota > Metazoa > Chordata > Lepidosauria > Squamata > Elapidae > Pseudonaja > Pseudonaja textilis. The sequence goes on along the minus strand of NC_141998.1, from coordinate 2,279,613 downwards.
CAATTGTCCCAAAAGCACCTCTTGTAAAAGTACTGTGGTGTGGTGGCCTAGAGGCGGAGCTCTCGCCTTACAGTTGGGAGGCTGTGAGTTCGTAGAGGTTAGAGGCTGATATTTCTCTTTCTGGGCACAATGAGAATATATTTGCCGGACAAAACTCCGCATTGGCAACAGGAAGGGCATCCAGCCAATAAACCCTCAGCTCCATTCAGTTGCCCCGACCTCATCCCTCATATTATGGATTTGTCAAACGACAACACATATAAAAAGACACAATAATGCCACCCGATGGCTCTTTCACTCTCTCTCTTTTTTTAAGAGAGTGAAAACGATCATGGATGAAAGCATGTATTTAAGAGAGTGAAAACGGATTATGGATGAAAGATGTCCCTCGAGCGAGACCATCATTACACCAATTATGCGTAGCACTGGTAAATGCCTTTCCATGCTTTAAGGCATCTGCTAGGGGATAGCAACTGGATGGAATCTGTTGCTTTATCCTCTTGTTTTGTAGGTTTTCTATAAACACCATCTTTTTGGCTGCCGTTGGAGAAGATCAAATTTTCTCCTCGGCAGCAGTGTTCCTCTTCCGTTCGTACACTGCCAATTTTTTAAAAAGGAAAATAAAAAACTGCCCTGGATCTTTTTGGACCTCTTTTTATTAAAACAATAAAACAAGATAGAGTGAGGAACTACCATCTGTGTGAGTCTGCTTCTTCTACCATCCTCCCCTCTTTGGATGTTTTACTCAGCTGGTGAAGAGCCCCAAAGCTGTTGTAGGTTGTCCTCAAAACACTACTACCCTTGGCATTTTTCCCAAACAGCGACCCACAAACCACCTGCTGTGGGCAAGAGGGACAAGAAGAGTCCACCATCTGGAAAGCGGTGGAAGAAAATAGCTTCAGGCTCGATCCCAAGCTATAGGAAGTAGAAGCACTTTGCCGGCTGCTTGCAAATCCAGATTGAGCCCAGGACGAATTTAGCTCTGGCCTTGAGAAGTCGCTCCAGAGAGGTAGAAGCGGGGTGCTCAGCCTCCAGAAAAGTTAAAAGCACGAGAAAAAAAAGCAGAGAAATTTTGAGGCTTTGCCATTGAAAAGGGGGTACTTTTGGACAGGCGTTCAAGAGTGCTTAATATAACCTAGCGTCAGGATTCCAGCACTTAATCCCCATTTAAATCCTGAGCCTCCAGCCAAACTTCCAGAACTTCCAAAGGATTTATTGGAAGTTATCATGTCCAGCACTGCCTGGGTGTAGCCGACTCTGAGACACAATTCATTGTCACCCTGGACCCTGGTTTCCTCCCACCCCCTGGGTGTATCCTAATTCATATCCTCCAATGGGACACATCCATAGCCCAGAGTCATCAATCATGCTCTCCAGTTGGAATTTTGCAAGGCAGAAACTTCAGTCACCTAGTTACTATCTTTGCAAAACTATTTATGGAATGCACTTTCGATTTCCAAGCTGCTGGACTGCTCCCCCCTTCCTTTCTGATGGCAACTCTAAAAAAAAAAGACCATAGAAATATTTTATGAGTTGACACCAAGAACAATAAAGTTCTAGCACTTGAGGAATCTCTGTTCCTTGATCTGGTTTTCCTTGAAGAACGGTTTTTTTTTCTTTTTTTTTTAAAGAAATTTTTATTTAGACAAGCAACATAGACAGTTTATACTCCTTGCAGACAGCTGGTCATTTGCATCCTTTTAGAGGGTCGCTGAGGCCACTTGGGAGTTTATCTGTGTCCTCAGGATCACCTGAGTGGTGCAAATGGTTCCTGTAGTCTGCAGTTTTTCCTCTGGAAATCCATTCCTACTCCCACCCCATTCCGAGGGTCTTCATCCCAAATCGTATAGCTAAAGGTCTGTAGAGATTCTCCGTCATCCAGGTCATAATTGTCCCAAGGTGTTTTTTTTCAAGAGGCAACTGGACTTTCTTGGTTTTTCTTCGAAGACGTTTCGCTTCTCACCCGAGAAGCTTCTTCAGCTCTGATAGGAGGATTCCTAGGATCAGTTTCCAGATTCCTCTTTGGGCAACTTGGATTGTTTTTCATTCCAGAGTGGCCTCACCCCGCTCCACCTGGTGGCCCAAGAAGGACACCTTAATGTGGCAGACAACCTCCTCAGGCATGGAGTCCAAGTGGACGCAACGACTCGGGTGAGTCCATCATCCCATAGGACCAGTGGGAGGAGCCAGCCCCCAGTGGGAGGTGCCACAGAATTGCGAGCAGCGGGACAAATCATGTGGGTTAAGAACCAAGAGAAAGGGACTATAAGGAGCTGAGCTCAGGTTGCTTGTTCTGGTGGTTTTCTTCCGATCTTGCAAGGATGGGAGGCCATGGTATTTATTTTATTGATTTGTTTATTTGCATCCTGCCTTTACTGTTTTTTTAAAGATATCTCAAAGATTGCAAACATTTCCAACTCACCTTCCTCCTCTTGTTTTCTCTACAACAACAACCCTGTGAGGTGGGTTAGGCTGAAAAAGAGTAACTGGCCCAAAGTCACCCAGCTGGCTGTCAGAATAGAATAGGAATAGAATAGAATAGGAATAGAATAGGAATAGGAATAGGAATAGGAATAGGAATAGAATAGAATAGAATAGAATAGAATAGAATAGAATAGAATAGAATAGAATAGAATAGGAATAAAGGAATAAAGGAATAAAGGAATAAAGGAATAAAGGAATAGAGAAGAGAAGAGATGAAAAAGGAATAAAGGAATAGAGTAGAGAAGAGAACAGAACAGAGGAAAAAGGAATAAAGGAATAGAGTAGAGTAGAGTAGAGTAGAGTAGAGAACAGAAGAGAACAGAAGAGAGCTGGAAGGGACCTTGGAGGTCTTCTAGTCCAGCCCCCTGCTCAAGCAGGAGAACCATTTCAGACAAGTGACTGTCTAATCTCTTCTAATCTCTTCGCCCATGATTTCGGAAGGCTTAAGGCCGGACTAGAATTCACCGTCTCCTGGTTCTGGAGCGGGCTGTTGAGTTCCCTGGAGAGGCTGTGAGGCCTAATAGTCGTTGTGAGGTCTATCCCTGTTTATTTTTGCCTTCCAGATGGGCTACACCCCATTGCATGTGGCTTGCCATTACGGGAACATCAAGCTGGTGAAATTTCTGCTGCAGCATCAGGCTGACGTCAGTGCCAAAACCAAGGTATGAGACAGGCCTGTCCAGAGCAGGGCTCTTCAAACCTGACAGCTTGAAGACTTGTGGACTTCCACTCCCAGAATTCCTCCTCCTCCAGTCATGTTAGCTCAGGAATTCTGGGAGTTGAAGTCCACAAGTCTTAAACTTGCCAAGTTTGAAGACCCTTGGTCTAGAGAGATGGGCAGGTAGGGTCAAAAGAGACAAGATGGAAGCAACAACCAGGCTGTTGAAGCCCCACCCCTTTTATGGACATCCCAACACCTGTAGAAGTATCAACACCCTGCTGTTGGAGGTCCACTGTGTCTTTTTCATTGCTCTGGTCTCTCTCTCTCTCTCTCTCTTTTGTTAGAGTTTGCAGCAGAAATTCACATCCAGAAAACACATACATGGCTGATTCAGCAGGATCGTTAACTTCTTTATAAACATAATAACATAAAGTAAAGTTTACAATACCATTTGTAGATTCTTTTCAATGTAACATAAGCAAAAACACAAGCGGCAGTGGCTCAGAGGGCTCAGAACAGAACTCTAGTTTCAGCAAGCAAGCAAGTCACTTTCACTTTCACTTTCACTTTAGAGCTGAGCACAGAACAGAGACAAACCACGGCCAGATGCTCTCTTTAAGTTTCAGCCCCCAATTCAGCCCTCATTGGCTGACCTTGTGACTAAGCTCTATTCCAGTTCATGAATATACTCTGACATTTTTTTCCCCCTCTTTCAGCTGGGTTACACGCCTCTGCACCAGGCGGCCCAACAAGGCCACACCGACATCGTCACCCTTTTGCTCAAGCATGGGGCTTCGCCCAACGAAGTCAGTTCGGTGAGTGTGGGAATCCAATCCGGCCGCGTGTGAGCCAGCAGCACATGGCTGGCTCACGTTATTAAGTGATTGTCCCTCTCTGGTATAATTTTATTAGGCTGCCAGACTCAGATTTGGTGTAGAATTTGGAATGCTGTTTTGAATAATAGTGGACACGCGATCCCAGTCAGGATTTGCATAATTGTGAATAATCATCCTCCTTCCTTCCTTCCTTCCTTCCTTCCTTCCTTCCTTCCTTCCTTCCCTCTCTTTTCCTTCCTTCCTTCCTCGTTCTTTCTTACTCTCTCTTTCTTTTTCTCCTTTCCTTCCTTCCCCTCTCTCTTTCCCTTCCATCCTTCCTTTCTCTCTCTCTTCCTTCCTTCCTCTTTCTTTCTTTCCTTCCCTCTCTCTTTCTCCCTTCCTTCTCTCTCTTTTCCTTCCTTCCTTCCTTCTCCCTCTCCTTCCTTCCTTCCTTCCTCGTTCTTTCTTTCTCTCTCTCTTTCTCCTTTCCTTCCTTCCTTCTCTCTTTCTCCCTTCCTTCTCTCTCCTTTCCTTCCTTCCTCTTTCTTTCTTTCTTTCTTTCTTTCTTTCTTTCTTTCTTTCTTTCTTTCTTTCTTTCTATTCCTTTCTTCCATCCTTCCTTCCTTCCTTCCTTCCTTCCTTCCTTCCTTCTTTCTTTTTTCTTCCTCCCCTTCCTTCCTTGATTTGTTCATTCATTCATTCATTCGTTCGTTCAGCCATTCGTTCATCCATTCAATATATAAAATACAAAGAAACATAGGAATAGGAAATTAGGGGAAGGAGAAAGAGGGAAGAAAGAAAATGGGAAGTACAAGGCAAGAAAGAAAGAAAAAAGGTGTTGACTTTCAACTCTTTTTTGCCTGGTACAAAACTTTTTGCTTTTACACATTATATACAACTTGCCATTTCTATAACGGCAAATCTATCTGATTGGCAAAACCAAAGTCAAAGTTTCATTTTTTTTTTCTTTTCATCCCAAGTGCAAAATTCAGAAGTGGTATCCAAGTGAAAAACGTACTTAAATACATTCTCCTTTTTGGAAGAAAATGCTCCATTTTAATCATTCCTGCTTTATCTTCCTTGTAACAGAAATAGGATACGTTTCTGTTTGTACCTCATCATCTTGGTTGAACTTCCACCCTTTTTATTCGCAGAGTTCACTTTCTCTCTCTCTCTCTCTCTCTGTGCAGAATGGTGCCACTCCTTTGGCCATCGCCAAGCGGCTGGGCTACATTTCCGTCACCGATGTGCTGAAAGTTGTCACTGATGAAACCAACTTCCTGGTAAGGTCCATCTTCAAGCCTGGTGTGTGTGTGTATGTGTGTGTGTGTCTGTGTGTGTGACAGGATGTCAGCCTTGGGAGCCATTTTTTACTTGGAAGCTTCAAGGCTGCCACATTCAGTGCCTGGGAATTTGGGAGGGGGGATTTCATAGAGAGGTGGAAGATTAGACTCAACAACACTCTTTCTCAGAGAGTCAAGGACATGTTGCCCTGCACCTGGAGGGGAGTGACTGGGGTGGGAATGTCTCCAGTTGGGATGAAGATTTGATTGGGCCTTGTGATGGGCTGGTGGGTGTAGGGGATGGATCTTGGATTTCTCTTTTGGGAAGGGAAAACCCGGAACTCTCAGATTCAGGTTTTCTCAGATGTGCCAATATGACAACTCTAACAAATAGGAACTTTGAGGAAATGTTTGTCTCAGAGTTTATTGGTTTGGCATCGGTTAGTTGGAATGCTGACACTGGGCTTAGAGCTTTGAGGCTCCCCTCCCATCTGACCTGTTCCTTCTTGCAGTCTTTAAGCGACAAGCACCGGATGAGCTTCCCAGAGACAGTGGATGAGATTCTGGATGTATCTGAGGATGAAGGTGAGGGGTGTGGGGCTTTGCATTGACATGCGTTCCAAGCATTGGGTTGGTAGGAGCATCCCCGAAAGTGGCCCCCCCACTTCTTTTTTTGGGTGGGGGGATTCCTAAATGGGGTTGACAATGACATCCTATTTGCAAGTCGTTTCTACCCTTCTTCCTCGTTGGAGAGAAAGAGGATAACTATAACTCAGGGGTGTCAAACTCAAGGCCCATGGGCCGGATCTGGCTCACAGGGCTGCCCTGGAAGCAGTGAAGGACCGGCCCTCGGTGCCTCTGCCAGCGAAAATGGAGCTCGGGAGGCCATGCGCCACCATCCCAGGCTCTGTTTTCAGCCTCAATAGCCTCCTGCAGCCCTCTTCCAGCTTGGGAGGGGCACGCACCACCGTCCCAGGCTCCGTTTTCAGCCACGACGTCCTCCTGCAGCCCTCTGCCAGTGAAAATAGAAATACATTCCACTCTTATCTTAAAAAGATTGTAGCTAGGCTACCAGATCTTCTGCCCACGAAAATTCTTCATTGGAGAACATGATTGATGACACCCGGCCCGTCAATGTGCTTCATTGGAGAATCTGATTTATGATAAACCCGGGGGGGGGGGAGAGGGGGAAACAGGGTCACAGGTGACTGTAAATTACGTATGCCAGAGTTGGCTTCATTTAGGTTAATGCTGGCATGTTGCTCCTAATAAATCTTTTGAACTCTTTTGAAGCTTGGCTCGAGGATCATGATTTAATTAGGGCAATCGCCAGAACCCTGATAGGAGGTTTATCTGTGTCCTCAGGGTCACCCGAGTGGTGCAAATTGTTCCCTGTAGTCTGCAATTTTTCTCCTCTGGAAATCCATTCCTTATTCCCAGACAATTCAAAGGGAGCCAACTAAATCTAGTCAACTAAATTTCAACACTAAACTGAGGCCAGATAAGGGTCAATGGAATTCAAGAGGAGTTGGACTTGAATTGTTTGTGACCATGTAATGATTCTAGGCAGATGACTCATTTAACCCCACCTCCCAGCTCTACCAGTTTTTTTCCTCCTACATGCAGCCACTAAGAAGGAAAAAGCTGGTTCCTGGTTCCTGTACTCTGCAATTCTTTTTCCTCTGGAAATCCATTCCTTATTCCCACACCATTCAGTGGGGGTTCATCCCAAACTGTATCGCTAATAGTCTGTGGAGATTCTCAAGTCCTCCAGGTCATGGTTGCTCCAAAGGCGTCAAAGGTTCTCCAGAGCTGAAGAAGTTTCTGGGATGAGAAGCGAAACGTCTTCAAAGAAAAACCAGAAAGTCCAGTTGCCTCTTGGAAAAAGCCCCTTTGGGACAATTAACGCCAATCCCTTAATTAACCGTCTTGAAAGATGACAAGAAGAGGGTTACCTCCCCTTCTTCTCCGTCCCAGTTTTGACCTCAGCAGAGCCTGGACCTAGACCAGGGCTCTCTCCAAACACGGCTACTTTAAGACTTGTGGACTTCAACTCCCAGAATTCCCCAGCCAGAATTCTGGAAGTTGAAGTCCACAAGTCGTAAAAGTGGCCGTCTTTGGAGACCCCTCCTAGACCAGCTTAACTAAAACTAGGGCAACGGAGTCCACGGCCTTCAACCAACTCTACAAACCTGCTCTGTTTTCTCTTGCTTTGCAGGCACGACTCACGTAACTCTCCTGGGTATGGATTGTGTGTATTGTTGTGGGTTTGGCTCACCCGCCCGCCCCATCGACCCCATTTCACCCCAACACGGGACACGTTCGGGCCTCTCCCATGCCTCCATTCCACGCCAGCTGTGGCTTCTGGGGTGGAGGGCAGCTCACTCACTGTCTCCTTATCTGTTGTATCTGTGACTGAAGGGGCGGTGGGGTGCAGGGTGACCCATGTGAGCAAACCACCATTTCATCGCTGCAGGTTCTTTGTTTACTGCTAGATTGCAAAAGGGGGACTGAAAGGAGTTGGAGGCCTTGCTAGCAGGTTTATTGCACCCTTCTAGGCAAGTGCAATTTGGAGATGCGTGGATTTCAACTCCCAGAATTTCCCAGCCGGCATGAGGTGAAGTCCACACATCTTAGAACAGGGGTCCCCAAACTTGGCCACTTTTAAGACTTGGGGACTTCAACTCCCAGAATTCTGGCTGGGGAATTCTGGGAGTTGAAGTCCCCAAGTCTTAAAGCGGCCAAGTTTGGAGACCTCTGTCCTAGAACATTGGCCGAAAATAACCCAACTTCTTTGACTACCTCACTTGGCTTTGCTTTACTTGAATCCTCTTTGCTTTCCACCAGCGCTGTGCAGAATTCTCTTCCATCTCTCTCCCCACACCGCAACACTTTTGATTCGCTTTTTGACCTAAGCTGAGCGTTTGACTTAATGTTGATGTTATACGGTGAAGAGAATTTGGGTGCCATTTTGAACCGGTTTGCTGTGGTGTTCTCCTTTGTATTTAGCGACAAGGCAGCCCAGGTGTGGGGGAAAAAGGCCTTTCGTTTTGCCATCTTTAGATTAATAGAGTTGGAAGAGAGCTTTCAGGTCATCTAGTCCAACCTCCTGCCCAAGGAAGAGACTCTTCGGCCATCTGCAACCTCCCTGGCCTCACCCTCTTCTTCTATTCCATTCTGGGACTAACTGATATGTGGGAATGCTTGCCAGGAGTGGCATTAGATTGGCCAATATGAGCATCCAGGGAGGCTTTCAAGAGATGGAACAGAATGTCCCCCCAAAAAATCACCCCCCAGCCCCATCCTTTTCAAGGATCTCAAAATACCACCAAGGGAAAAGCGAAAACAACCCAGCATTGATTTGACTTCTCCCTCATTCCTTAAATCAAGGGTCTTCAAACTTGGCAAACTTGTGGACTTCAACTCCCAGAGTTCCCGAGCTCACATGACTGGAGAAGGAATTCTGGGAGTTGAAGTCCACAAGCCTTAAAGCTGTCGAGTTTGAAGACCCCCCCTGCCTTAAACACAAGAGATGGGGAACAATGGCCCCTTTATGACTTGTAGACTTCAACTCCCAGAATTCCTGAACCAAAAATGGCTGGCTCAGGAATTCTGGGAGTTGAAGTCCACAAGTCATAAAAGGGCCACCATTTTCCACCCCTGCCCTAACAGCTGTTGTTTCCTTCATGTGTCACCACCTTTTCCCCCCATTCATGTCTCCTCCTGGGACCTAAGCCAGCTTCTCCCTATCGTTTTCCAAAGATTTGAGCCATTCCTTTCCTCGTGATTCTCCAAGAAATCCGACCTCTTTCTCCATCCCTTATTTTCATCTTCTAGCAGGGAGTAGTTTCTTCTAAAAATCCCGTCATCTGAAAAACAAAGAACACTATTCCACCAACTTAGCAACACTTTGTTTGCTGATGATCCTCAAACATAGGCCCAACTGTTGTTTTTCAGAGAATTCAAGATGGTGTGAACTAGGGAGTGCTGCGGTGGCCTAGAGGTGGAGCTCTTGCCTCACAATCAGGAGGCTGTGAGTTCAATCCTAGGTAGAGGCAGGTATTTCTCTCTCTGGGCACGTTGAGAATATATCTGCTGAGCAAACTCTGCACCGGCATCAAGAAAGGCAGTAGGCCACTAAACGCTCAGCTCCATTCAGTTGCCCTGACGCCACCCCTCAAGGGATTATGGGGTCATTAAAAGAAGAGGAAGGTGATGTGAAATAGGAATTGCTAACTCAGAAAGTTCAACTCCATCACTGAATCAAATTTTGCATATTGTAATCTAGTCGGCCTCCTGCACCATTGCCCTCCCCGGACTCCGGAGGCTCTCTGGAAGCCAGAAACAGGCCCATTTCCAGCCTTTACCGAACTTCTTGTTGGATTTCTTCCAACAACCAGTTCACCAAACTGCTCGGAAAGTTAACAACCGGTTCTCCTGAAGTGGTGCGAACCGGCTGAATCGCGCACCACTGATTTCAGGATGAAATCACACGAGACCTCAAGATTTGTACAGATACTATTCACGAAGACACATCTGGATTAAATATTAGTCACAGTAGGAAGACACCTTCATTACATTGGTGGGCTTCTATAGGAGATTCAGCCCACCAACAAACCTCCCCCAGCCTTTTTTTCCACTTGGGTTGGAAAGCCCCATGGAATTCTGGGAGTTGTGGTCCAATCACGCCTGCAACATGTTTGGTTGAATGTGCTGGCAGATCAACGGGGCTCCGGATTAAGTATTAGCTGCAGGAATGGTCCACGGAAATGGATGCCCTTGTCCGCCTTCCTCGTGCAAATTCTAGGCCACAAAAGGGCTGAACTTTCCTCGGCTGATTTCGTTTTGTCTGAGCTCTGTTTTTGCGCCATGTTCTTTGTCTCTCTAATTTTTAGGAGATGAACTGCCAGGTATCAAGACGCAGAAACGGGAACTTCAGTATCAGGAAGATGAGAGAGAAATTGTGGAATTTGTCCCCAAATTGGATCACACGTAAGATATGGGGAGGGTGGCTACACAGATAGTCTTCAACTTCTAAGAGTTCATTTAGTGAACGTTCAAAGTTACAACAGTGCCCCAAAAAGGTGACTTGTGACCATTTTTCACACTTTATGACCATTGCAGCATCCCCATAGTCACGTGATCAAAATTCATATGCTTGGGTCACTGATTCATACCATATTGGTTGGGCAATGCAAGATCACCCTGAGCCCTTATGGCAGGGATCCCCAAACTTGGCAACTTGAAGACTTGTGGACTTCAACTCCCAGAATTCCTCAGCCAGCATAGTCTTCAAGTTGCCAAATTTGGAGACCCCTGCCCTTATGGCCCACCTCAGCCGTGTTGGAGGTAAGGCTTCAAGGCAGGCCAGACGGCACCCTGTTTTCTCAACACTCTTCTTCCTGTTTTAAAACTTGTTTTGCAACACAGAAGGGAGGAATCACCAGCTATCCCTCGAATCCCTTGCGTTACACCTGAGACGGTCCTGATCCAGGCTGAGGAACCTGAGCAGGTGAGTGTTGGCCCAACAAGGCTACGTTGAGGGCAGGAGCTGAAGGAGCATTCCACAGAGGCCTTGTTGATCAATTACCTGTTAGTCCAGGGGTGTCCAACCTTGGCAAGTCTAAGAACTGGGAACTTCAAGTCCCAGAATTCCTCAACCAGCCAGGCTGGCTTGGGAGTTTAGGGAGTTGAAGTCCACATGTCTTCAGGTTGGACGCCTCTATATGGTCAACCCTGAAGCTGACCTGACCGAAGCCATTTTGAGGCTACAGTGTTGCCATACTGGAGCAGAGGGATAGGGAGGAGTCAGGGGAGGGCTTCAAAAATTTTTAGCAACAGGTTCTCTGCCCAGTTGCTGGGTGGGCATGGCCATGGTGGGCAAAGTGTGTGCATGCGCACAAAGCGCACCCACCAAACTATGCCCACCGAACTGGTGGTAAAACTTTTTGAATCCTGCCACTGAGATGCACCCATTTTTGGCAGAGGTGCCAGAACCTCTGGGTTCCAAGATGGCAATAGGAAGAGTTTGCATGAAGTGGAGTTGGGATGAAGAGCGTTTGTAGTGGAAAATGGCACCAGGGGGAAGGAGGTGAAAGTGATGGAGACTCTGGCATGGATCGGCAAGGTCAAAACCTCTGTATAACAGGAGACCCATTTCTGTTCCATCTAGCCTTCCAAGGAGTTTGATGAAGAGTCCCTCATCCCAAGCAGTCCTGCCACAGAGACCTCGGACAACATCAGTCCAGTAGCCAGCCCTGTCCACACAGGGTGAGTCCTCTCTCTCCCACCTCAACCCCTTTATGAAATTGTAGGAAGGATCTCATGCTATCATGTGACAAGATAGTTGCCTGTAGATGACTACTACTTCTTCTTCTTCTTCTTCTTCTTCTTCTTCTTCTTCTTCTTCTTCTTCTTCTTCTTCTTCTTCTTCTTCTTCTTCTTCTTCTTCTTCTTCTTCTTCTTCTTCTTCTTCTTCTTCTTCTTCTTCTTCTTCTTCTTCTTCTTCTTCTTCTTCTTCTTCTTCTTCTTCTTCTTCTTCTTCTTCTTCTTCTTCTTCTTCTTCTTCCTCCTCCTCCTCCTCCTCCTCCTCCTCCTCCTCCTCCCTCCTCCTCCTCCTCCTCCTCCTCCTTATATCTTTAGTGAGATTCACAGCCTTTGGGGCTGGTTCGTAGCTCAACAGGTCGAGTCCTAAACAGGGACCTAGGAGCTGTTCAGGTAGCGTCGGAGGATATAAGCTGTTCCAAGTAGGGTGGGTTTTTTGTAGAATCAGGGTATTCAAGTCTGATAAATTCAGAATTTCCAAACAGCGAGGCAGCCCTTTAGGTATTGCTCCAAGGGCTCCAATTATCATCATCATCATCCTCCTCGTCATCATTGTTGTTATTGTTATATTTTTTAATTATAAGAATACAACACAGTGCAGCCATATATATGTAAGTATACATATATAATTTTTACTTCACCATTTACAATCCTCTTGTTTGATAACATTGTTTACTAATTATTCTAATCATCATCACTACTTATGTTCTGCCCTTGCCTTCTTCTATGCAACCACTGATAGAATTTATTCCACATTTCATAGTACTCAGATTCCCCCTTGTTTTTTTTTTTAAATTCCAGGTTAACCTGTCTGATTCTGCACAGGCCACAATTTTCCGTATTATCTCTGTTTCTGGCAGTGTGCTTTCCTTCTTCCAGTATCGCACATATATTATTCTAGCCACCATCAACACACGTACTATTAGATACATTAAATCCTTCCGATATCCTTCTGGGATATTATTCCTAGGAGAAAAAATTCCGGCTTAAATGGAATACTCTCTCCCACCGTTCGTTCCACCGAGGTCTGGATCAGCCTCCAATACTTTTTTGCAGCATTGCAGGTCCACCACACTTGGAAAAATGTGCGTGATACATCTTTGCACTTCCAACAATTTGGAGACAGACTTTTGAACATTTTGGAAAGCCTTGCTGGCGGAAGATGCCACCTGTAAAACATCTTATAAAGCTTTTCCTTGTATTCCATGGCCAATGTTATGTTCTTTCTTTCTTTCTTTCTTTCTTTCTTTCTTTCTTTCTTTCTTTCTTTCTTTCTTTCTTTCTTTCTTTCTTTCTTTCTTCCTTCCTTCCTTCCTTCCTTCCTTCCTTCCTTCCTTCCTTCCTTCCTTCCTTCCTTCCTTCCTTCCTTCCTTCCTTTTTAAATAAACTTAATTGGTCTTTTATATCTTTAAAAACCGAATAAAAATATACATATTATGACATTAACAGTGTGTGACATCTATCTCATATACTTCTATTTTGTGCTTATTTACAAATATATACAATTTGTGTGAATATAAACTTTTAATCTATAAGTTGCTTATCATTAATTCTTCCATCATTCACCTGTCTTAATTCAATCCAATCATACCATTTTTCCCAAATTCTATAATATTAGGTCTCCTCTTTCTCTCGTAGCATCAGGGTTAATTGATCCATCTCAGCACATGACATTATTTTTTGAATAATCAATTCATCCGATGGTATACAATTATGTTTCCAACATTGAACATAGGCAATTCTAGCAACCTTTAGGATATGTAATATTATATATTTTATATTTTTCCCCACATTTTCTTTTTAAATAACAGAAATAATTCTGGTTCCAAATCTATGTGTTCCTTGAGGATTTCTTGCAATGTTGTTTTCTTATTGGTGGTCCAAAGCATTTGCCATTTAGCCAATTCAATATTATAACCATTTTTTTTTGCTCATGCCACCATTGTTTCTTTTGCATGTTGCCTGTAGACTTCTGATGACACGTCTTTTGGCGGTGGTGTCTCTGTTCTTCTCCCCGCCCAGGTTCCTTGTAAGTTTCATGGTAGATGCCCGTGGAGGGTCCATGCGGGGCAGCAGGCACAATGGCCTTCGCGTCATCATTCCACCCAGGACGTGTGCAGCACCAACTCGCATCACCTGCCGGCTGGTCAAGCCCCAGAAGCTACCAGCTCCACCCCCTCTGGCAGAAGAAGAAGGACTGGCCAGCAGAATTATTGCTCTGGGCCCTGCTGGAGCACAATTCCTCAGGTGAAAGCTTCTTCTCCAGATGTTCTCCACAACAGGTATCCCAGTTCCTGGCCAGCTTTGTGGCTGTCACAGTGCATGAGACTCATGCGCTGAAGTGTTTCTTGGATGCCAGGGCTGAAGGACAGCCCTCCCTCTGCCCCTCCCAGATGTAGGTTTCTGAGAACAGACTTCATACAGATGTCACAATCTTTTTATTTTGACGGTTGCAATTAAAAAGAGGTTTATTTATTTATTTTATTTGTCAAGCAAGTATTAGATAACAGGTACAAGTATGAACATGATTATGAATACAGGAAATAGGTATGAATAAAAGGGGTTTGCCATCCAAGATAAGAACATTCCTGCAATTACAACTCTACAAGGATTTATATTCCTTGCAGGCAGCTGGTCATTTGCATCCTTTTAGAGGGTCATTGAGGCCACTTGGAGGTTTATCTGTGTCCTCAGGGTCACCCGAGTAATGCAAATAGTTCCTGTAATGTGCAATTTTTCCCCTCTGGAAATCCATTCCTACTCCCACACCATTCAAAACGAGATTAACAAAATTTAGTCAACTAAATTTCAACACTAAACTGAGGCCAGATAAGGGTCAATGGAATTCAAGAGAGGTTGGACTTGAACTGTTTGTGACCATGTAATGATTCTAGGCAGATGAGTCGTTTAACCCCGCCTCCCAGCTCTACCAGTTTTTTCTCCTACATGTAGCCACTAAGAAGGAAAAAGCTGGTTCCTGGTTTCTGTACTCTGCAATTCTTTTTCCTCTGGAAATCCATTCCTTATTCCCACACCATTCAATGGGTGTTCATCCCAAATTGTGCAGCTAAAAGTTTGTAGAGGTTTTCATTCATCCAGGTCATGGCTGCCCCAAAGGTGTCAAAAGTTCTTCAGAGCTAAATAAGCTTCATGGATGAGAAGTGAAACGTCTTCAAAGGAAAAACAAGGAAGTCCAGTTGCTTCCTGAAAAAGCACCTTTGGGACTGGGAAAGGCTTTGTTTTCAACTGTTGGTGAAGACAATGGCCATCTAATCGACTTCTTACGCTTAATTCTCTCGTAGCCCTGTGATTGTGGAAATCCCTCATTTTGCCTCGCACGGCCGTGGTGACCGAGAGTTGGTGGTCCTACGCAGTGAGAATGGGTCTGTATGGAAGGAGCACCGCAGCCATTACGCAGAGAGTTACTTGGACCAGGTCCTCAATGGGATGGATGAAGGTAGGGACATCTACCTGAAGGACATCAACTTGCGTAGGGACTCCAATGAGATTCAAAGATTGAGGAGCTATGACAAAGTGATGGGACTGTCACAACTGCTTGCCTGAAACCCATCTCTGGACTTCTCCTCCTCCTCCCCCTCCCCCCCTCCTCCTCCTCCTCCTTCTTCTCCTTCTCCTCCTTCCCCTTCCCCTTCTCCTCTTCCTCCTCCTCCTGGAGTTGAAATCCACTCCTCTTAAAGTTGCCAATATTAAGAAACACTGCCATAAAGTCTGATGTTTTGACCCTTTAATTAATTATATTAGTATAAGAGTTGTTGAAGTCCCACTGGTTTCCTCATGACCCATGGAATCTAAAACTCCTCAGTTACTCTTTTACAGAATTGGAAAGTCTGGAAGAATTGGAGAAGAAAAGGATTTGCCGTATCATCACAACCGACTTCCCCTTGTACTTTGTGGTCATGTCCCGGGTGTGCCAGAACTGTGAGTTAATTGGCCCAGAAGGGGGCTGTCTCCAGAGTTCGTTGGTGCCCATGGTCCAAGCTACCTTTCCTGAAACGGCAGTCACCAAGAAAGTCAAGTTGGCTCTGCAGGTACTGAATGATGGCCAGTCAGACATTGTGGTTGTTTTCATGAAACCTTCTTGATTCATTTACTGGATTGATTCATTTTATGGGTTTTACCAAATGGGGTGGACTTTTAATATTTCCTTCCTTCCTTCCTTCCTTCCTTCCTTCCTTCCTTCCTTCCTTCCTTCCTTCCTTCCTTCCTTCCTCCCTCCCTCCCTCCATCCATCCATCCATCCATCCATCCATCTATCATCTATCTATCTGTCTGTCTGTCTATCTATCTATCTATCTATCTATCTATCTATCTATCTATCTATCATCTATCTATCATCTATGTATCTATGTACCTTATCATCTATGTATCATCTATCATCTATTATCTCTGTATCTATCAATCATCTATCTATAGGCCTTTTCAAGACCTTCCTGGGTTTTGGTCTTTCTCTTTCAGGCTCAGCCAGTGCCTGATGAGCTGGTGACCAAACTCCTGGGGAACCAGGCAACCTTCAGCCCAATTGTGACAGTGGAGCCACGCCGTAGGAAATTTCATCGACCTATCGGGTTGCGCATTCCTTTGCCCCCATCTTGGAGAGAGAGTCCCCGAGACAGTGGGGAAGGCGATACCACCAGCCTGCGCCTCCTCTGCAGCGTTATAGGTAAGCAGAGACTTCTGAGTGTGTCTAAGAGATAGCATCCCTTCCCATGTTGCTTCTTCATTGCAAAGTTGGGGAGGATCTCGGGATTTGGAAGCTGAGCTTTGGAGAAGTTGGACATCCTCCTGACCATTGGTCTTCTTGGCCCTCTTTTACTTCCAACCCATGATGCTCCATTACATTGAGGACACAAGCAATGCCCTCTCTTGTAAACACCTTCAGAATAATGTCACATGATGCCAACTCTTCAAGTGTTGTGGTCTGCCAGCGGAGGTTGGGGAGGAACATGAGCCAGTCCTGGAGTCTGGAGTAGGCTCTGACAAGGGCTCTGCATCGGAGGCAGAGATGGGGCCAGGGCCCTCTGACAGTAATCAGCTGCCTTTGGAGTCAGAGATCAGTGGGGCAGAAGAACAGCTGGAGCCTGTTCCCAGTGTGCGCATGCACAGGGCTGCCAGAAGAGGGGAACAGTTAACGAACTAGGGTCGACTCGGGAGTAAAGGCACAGGTGGCCCGTGAATAGAGAATAAAGAGGAGATAAAAGGGAGTGAGGTTTGCAGGAAACAATTAGTTCAATTCATTAGAGTAAAGATCCGTTCCTGACTTCTTGTCAAGTATTTCTTTGGACAGCCTAGTGCTTGGAAGATATTGGCCTGGCAATTCTCCAAGCCTGATAAGGTCTGTGGTTGTAATTCACCCTTGAAAGACCGTCTGCCGAGACTTTGCTGGATGTGAATGATAGGAGTTCACCTTAGCCATATAAAAAGGTGTTTTGTTGGGACAAGGAATTGCGCTTCGTGGTTTGGTAAAGCCTATGTCAGCACATCAAGGTAGACCAAACTAGGAAACCAAAGTCATGCAGGGCAATCTTGTTAAGTGAGGACGACCTCTATTGTTTTGATAGGGGCTCTTCCTCCTGTTCCTCAAGGTCATTCCTTCTTCCAATTACATCATGCAATAACAGATGATTCAGTGGAATCATTTGGAGACAAAAGCATTCTACCTTTGGAAGGAAATCACAGGAGGGAAAGGGCAGGTTGGCTGAGGATTCAGCAGAAATGCTACCACAAGAAGCTAGAACCAAATAAAGGACCAAAATGAATGAGAAAGAAGCTTCAGTATTTTTCCCGGTCTTGTCCAATCAGCTCCAAGTTTAGCACTAGCCTTTTTTAGGAAGCTGGGGAAATAACAGGAGCTCACTCTGTTACATGGTGGTAGGGATTTGAACCGCCGAACTGCAGACCTTTCTGAATGACAAGCTCAGTGTCTTAGCCACTAAGCCACCATGCCCCCCCCCACAAACACACACACACACACACACACAGACAGTATATATATTTCTGTGTCAGTTGTTGTAGGCAACTCTTAGTAACGTCAGATAGCGCCGGCCAATTGGCCTCACGCCGAGCTGAGCTTCTGTATCGAATTTCTGGAATCAAATTGGGGATCAAAAGACACCCAATCAGTTCTCCCCACTTTCTTTTCTCAGGAGGAACTGCGCCAGCACAATGGGAGGACATCACTGGGACCACAAAATTACTTTACGCCGACGAGTGTGCAAATTTCACCACCAATGTGTCAGCCAGGTGAATTGGAGGGAAGGTCTGGGAGAAGGTTTTGGGTGGCAAGTCAAGGACCACAAGCTACATCTCACAGGGGATGCGATGTACAATGCAAGGGGTCGGGTTGAGCAGCCCTTTAAATGTGTTTGGTGTAATCCAATGTCAGCGTTCCAAGTAGCAACTTCCATATTAAAAGACTCCAAGACTGTCAGCTTGTCAAAAATCCATTTTATTAGAGATGTCATATTGGCACAACTGAGGAAAACCCAAATCTGAGATTTCCGGATTTTCCTTAGTGCAAAGAGATTTCAAAATCCAACCCTAACCCTAACCCAATAGTTCATCACATGGTCCAATCATTACTTCGATCCAACTGGAGACTATCTCTCCTAGTCAATCCCCTCCAGGTGCAGAGTAACATGTCCTTGACTCTCTGAGAAAGGAATGTTGTGGCTAATCTTCGATCTCTCCTTGAAACCCCCCTCCCAAATTCCCAGGCACTGAATGTGGCAGCCCAGAAGCCTCAAAGAAAAATGGCTTCCAAGCAGACACCAATATGTTTGGAGGATATTCGGTTGGGGAAGGAAATTCTAAAAAAACACAAAAGAGAATGATACACGTTGTACCACTCTATTATGGTACAAAATTAAGAGTCAAGGTTCCAACTGATGAACCCAACAAAAGCAAACATGATCGAGATGGTCCAATCTCTTTAGGCAAAACTTTATTGAGTACATCATTTTGGCACTGTGATAACCCGGGGCATTGCACAAAAGCAACAAAGTCACAAAAGTAGGTGAAGTCCCTTTAATACCTCCAACTTGGCCCCCAGTGTCCAGTTATCTTCAGCTGGAGAAAATAAAACTCTCCCAAGAACAGTTTTTAAAGGGAAGAAATTCAGTCCAAACCCAAAGTACATCTAAATTATAAACAAAAACCAACACAAACCACGCTGCAGCAATTAACGAGACAGGGCAGGATAAAGAATTGCAAACTCCAAAAGATAATGAGACACGCACAGTTGGGAGGATGCCAGACTTAACAAACCAAAATAATTCATGCTTTGCTTCCAGCAAGGTGCTGTGCGCAGACACCCTTTTTAAATCCTGTTTTCCCAGTTGCAGCAAATGGAGGGAATCAGGGCCCTTTTCTCCCCCATAACTCATGTTGCTCCCGTCTCCATTCCTCCCTGCATGCCCTAGGATGAAGAGGGGGTGGCCCTGGGTCTTCCTCTGAATGCCCAGCCAGACTGTGCCCTTCCCTAATTTCTTCCACAGCCACCAGAGCCACACTCCCCCTCCCTAGCTGCTTGACCTCCCCCTCGGAATCAGATTCCAACAGGGGCATGACAGGCACGTTTGAAGGTAAAACCAGATCTAGAGATTTCCTGCACGAACCCCTATAGTTAAAGTTCAAATCCACCGCCTGCCCCCATTAGCTCAGATCACAATGTCCAATACGGTCTCCGGATATTGTTGGAAAGTCTTTTTTGTGTGTATAAACATCTGCCGAAATGTCCTTGGTTCTCACATTGACATCTTGATGTCTGGGCCATTTTCTATCTCTCCCTTCCTTCCCCCCATAGTTCGTTGGCAAACTGAGATGCGACAATCATTGCGACATCAAAATCCTTTTGAAGCTTGACCCTTGGTAGTGTTGCCATTGAGTCAAGCTTGACTCCTGTTGATTCCATAGAAATATCCGTGTTTTCTTGGCCACTGAACAGCGGTGGTTTGCTCATCCTTGGCATATTCTGGTGGTCTCCCATCCTAGTACTGCCTTACTTTTTCCGCTACATAGGTTCTGGCTGGCAGACTGCCCGCGCACAGCCGAAGCCGTCCATTTTGCCACTCTGTTATACAAGGAGCTGGCAGCTGTGCCCTACATGGCTAAGTTTGTGGTGTTTGCCAAAATGAATGACGGGCGGGAAGGACGCTTGCGCTGCTACTGCATGACCGATGACAAAGTGGACAAAACGTTGGAGCAGCATGAAAACTTCACAGAAGTAGCACGCAGCCGAGACATTGAGGTAACTCCTCGGGGTAGGAAATGACCAGGCTGAGCCTGTAGGCGGGGTCAAAGGCATCATCAGTTTAGAGTCACTAAGAGACCTAAGTCTAGAATTCCATGAATTCCGTTGACTCTTATCTAGCTCCAATTTACCTTGACTGTTAGTAATTCAGATTCCTGTGTATAGGTAGCATGAAATTGACTCGAAGTAGAATAGAATTGGAATAGGAATAGAATAGAATAGAGTAGAGTGGAGTGGAGTGGAGTGGAGTGGAGTGGAATGGAATGGAATGGAATGGAATAGAATAGAATAGAATAGAATAGAATAGAATAGAATAGAATAGATGTGAAATAGAATAGAATAGAATTCTTTATTGGCCAAGTGTGATTGGACACACAAGAAATTTGTCTTTGGTGCAAATGCTCTCAGTGGACATAAAAGAAAAGAGACATTCGTCAAGAGTCAAGAATCATTAGGTACAACACTTAATGATAGTCATAAGGTACAATAAGCAATCAAATCATACTAGGAAACAATCAATATAAATCATAAGGATGCAAGTGACAAAGTTACAGTTATACAATCACAAGTGGGAGGGGATGGGGGATAAGGAGTGCTGAGAAGATTATTAGTAATAGTAGTGCAGACTTTGTAAATCGTTGGACAGTGTTGAGGGAATTATTTGTTTAGCAGAGTGATGGCGGGAATTTATTTATTTTTATTTGGTTGGGTTTGATTTGATTTGATTTGATTTTGGTGCCACCCAACTCCAAACTAACTCTGGGTGGCTGATGATCGCCTGGAGAATCTTACAGTGATCTTTCGCAGGTGGCCGAAGGCATGCCACTTCACATGGAGCTTTCTGGGAACCTCCTGCCAATCAAGAAGGCTGCCCAGCAACGGAGCTTCTTGTTCCAGTCATTCCATGAGAACCGCCTCATCATCCCAGTTAAGGTAATCAGCAAAAGTTTTGGAAATCTGGGGTTGTCTCTGGTTGTTCTTGATGGCTCTCTTCCCAAGGAAGAATGACAGCAGAGTCTGTAACCATCTCCTTGAGTTTTTTTTCAAAGCTCCGGAAGAGGAGAAGTTATTTTGGCTTGGTTGGGCCTCCACCAAGCAGTTACTTGTTGTAAGTAGACATTTCAGAAAGAAAAGCTAAACTTGAGTCACTTCAGAATAACAGAACAGAATAACAGAATTGGGAGGAACTTTGGCAGACTTCTAGAGTAGGGGGCTCCAACCTTGGACACTTTAAGACTGGTGGACTTGGAAATTGGAAAAACGAGGAGGAGGTGATTAAGAAAATAATGGAATGTGCAGAAATGAGTCAATTAATATTAGCAATTAGAAGAATATTTTAAGATATAGGATTTATTTTATCAATGGCTAGATAGAAAAGTTGAAGTATAATACAATAGCAATGATATGTTATAATTGATGATTACAGAATGAATTATAACATGAATTAAAATTAGTAAGAATTGAGAGTTGCCCCAAAGGATAATGCGGATTTGAAATTAAAGTCTAATAATGATGTAATAATAATGTAATATGACATGGAAATCTGACTAATGCAACATGAATGTAAACTTAACTTTAAGAAGAAAAGACTAGATTTTGTGCACAAGAAATATGTACCAACCGACACACTGTATAATTGAAAGGTTTTACGTGTTTTATGTTTGTGTTTGTCTGTGTTTGTTGTTAAAAAAAAAAAAGACTTGTGGAGTTCAGAGGGCAAAGCTGGCTGAGGAATTCTGGGAGTTGAAGTCCACAAGTCTTAAAGTAGCCAAGGTTGGAGGATCCCTGTTCTAGCCATTTCAGACAAATGTCTGGCACCCCCTTCTCATACTTCAATGAATTAGGGAGGCCTCTGTTTGAGACATTTTCAAAGATCTGAATATTCTGGACTTTAACAATGCTTTGGCCCTCTTGGTTTAAGCATCAGCACCTGTAAATCTCCATCAAGGTCATAACAGAATAAGAGAGTTTGGAGGGACCTTGGAGGTCTTCTAGTCCAACCCCTTGCTCAAGCAAGGAGATCCTATGCCATTCCAGACAAATGGCTGTCCAATCTCTTCTTTGAAATGTCCAGTGATGGAGCACCTAGAACTTCTGTTCCAGAAGTTACTACAAGCTGTTCCAGTGGGGAATTGTTCTCGCTGTCAGAAAGAGAACAATTAACTCTCACTACAGTTGGAAGGGGAGGGAAGAGGTCATACTGTTACTTTAACCTTGGTGTTCAGCAGCTGTTTGGAGCTAAAATCAGGGCTAGGAACAAGGTTGCAAAAGGATTAAAGGCTCAAGGAAGTGCAGTTAGGATGAGCAGGAGACTGAAACCTGGGTCCTATAAGGGGAGACCGAAGGAGGTTTAGTCTCTAGGAAAGACAGCTGAAGAGAAGATGATAACTACTGTGTTTTTCCCCTCCCAAAAATATGACCTACCCCCAAAATAAGCCCCAGCCTGTTTTTTTTAAAAACACTTGTGCCTAATATAAGCCCTACCTCCCAAACAAGCTGCGTTGCTTGTCATCCAAGAAGCTCATCCGAAGAAAAATGAGAAAGTCCAGGTTGCCTCTTGCCAAAGCACCTTTGGGGCAAATGTGACACGGACAACCGAGAATCTCTATAGACATTTAGCGACGCAGAGCTGAAGAAGCTTCTTGGATGAGAAGGGAAACGTCTTCAAAGAAAAACCAAGGAAGTCCAGCTGTCTCTTGGGAAGGGGAAAAAAAAAACAAAAGCACCTTTGGGACAAGCAGTAAAGAAAGTAAAATTAGAAAGATGGGCCCGAGAGCAAGGCAAAGGAGGATTGCGGAAGACGGGTGATACTTTGATTGGCTTCTTGAAGAACTTTTATCTTCTGAAATGTAGGTGAGAGACAGTAGCCGGGAAGCCAGTGGCTCTTTGTCTTTCCTTCGCAAGCCCATGAAGTACGAAGAGCTTCAGCACGTGCTGTGCCATCTGAACGTCACAATGCCACCCTGTTCCAAGGTGAGTAATTCCATCTTCTTGCGTCCTACCCTGCCCGTATTCCATTGCTTTTGCATCGTATCCTACTCCTTCTGGCTTGCTGCAGAGCAGGCTGAGGAACAGCCTCAGGGTTCAATCCCCTTGTAAGTTTGCAAAGATGCAATTCCCTGCAACACACCCAAATGGTGCAGATAGATCTACAGCTGTCAGATTCTGATGACGGATCAACAATGGTGCATTTGTCCCTTCCTCCACTGCCTAGCTCCCTTGAAAACACGGAGAGGAGCATGATTTTGAGGAGGAGGAGGAGGAATGGAATGGAATATGAACCTGGAGAAGGAATGGGTAATTTCCCAGGGAGGAGGCAGCGCATTCCAGACAGAAGCCCAAATTAAAATACTGCACAGTCCCAAGGTGGACGAGGGAAGAAGAAAGAGGTTCAGGGTAGCCACACTCTATATTCCCCCAGGGTTGATCTATTAGTTTTGATCATCATCATCATCTCCATCATCATCATCTTTTAATGACCCCATAATCCCTTGCGGGGTAGAATCTGGGCAGTTGAATGGAGCTAGCGGAGTGTTTTAATGGCCGGATGCTTTGCCTGTTGCCAATACGGAGTTTTGTTCAGCAGATATATTCTCATTGTGCCCAGAGAGAGAAATATCTGCCTTTACCTAGCCTTGAACTCACAGCCTCCTTTATAGCTCAGGGCTGAATTGTGGGGCCCTTAGTGCTCTCACAGCTTGGGGGCTTTCTTGTAGACATTTCATTACTAAACTCGGTAACGTTATCAGCACCGATGATGTTTGGAAATGAAACATCTGCAAACAAAAATATTAAAAGAGTGTAACATTTAATTATTATTTGTGGCAAGGTATGGGGAGAACTTATTCTTGTAAGACAGTGTTAGAGAATTCCAGAATATTCCCATTCCTCTAGCTCACAATCATTCAGTGGTTCTGAGGGCAATCCAGCTGTTTACCAGGGAATCATGTTTTTGAACAGTTTGTGGTATTGTGGACATGGTTTGTATGCAAAACAGGCCTCTGAAGGACCATATCTGGAACACCATGAACCAGTTTTATTTGGAGAGATTTAACTTCTAGAAGAGAGAGAGAGAGAGAGGGAGGGAGGGAGAGAGAGAGAGAGAGAGAGAGAGAGAGAGAGAAATCTTCCCTTTCTCCTATTGAATAGGATTGAAGTATTGGAAGAGAAGGATTGGAACATTCCAGAGATCTCTGGACCATTCCTTCTAAGAATGGTAGGCTTTGGTCAGACCTGTTCCAGATCACTACCTAATGCTTGCTGTGAACACCAGCATTCCTCAACAAGCAAGCTCATGGAACAAGGAAGCAAAGGAATTCCATGGATATCTCCCAACATCAATGTTCTCAGATCCTTGGCCATGAGATGTCCCAGGCTGGTGCCAGAAATGGGAGAATCTTTCACAGAGGTGGCATTTAGCTGGTTCAGACCGGTTCTGGTGTACCGGTAGTGGAAATTTTGACTAGTTTGGAGAACTGGCAAATACCAGCTCTGGCTGGCCCCATCCACCCACTCCCGCCCTATCTTGCCCTATCCTTGTCTTTTAGCTCAACTGATTCGCGTGGCAGAGTGGATTTCCGCGCCTCAGCTGAGCTAAAAAACAGCTCACCTCCACCAAGTGCTGACAGAGCGTGCGGTTTTTCCATTGTTGCGCGTGCGTTTTCATTGCTGCGAAGCGCGCTCTCATAGAACCGGTGGGAAAACATTTGGAATCCCACTGCTGGTCTTGTGTTTTTGACTATTTGTTGTGTGTGTGTGCGTGTGTGCGTGTGCTCCTCTCCCACTTGTGATGCTGAACCATCTCAAACCTTTCCTTGTTCTCCCAGACTTCTGGCAGTGAAGAGCGAAGGAGAACGCTGACGCCGCTTGCCCTGCGAGAGAGATACAGCCTTCTCAGTGACAACACTCTGGGTAAGGGGAAGTGGTGGGATTCGAGCGGTTGTTAAGTTTCTGAGCAGGAGACAAGACCCCAGCGATGCAAGTTGGACAGAGCCTAGAACTCTGTTTCTCTTTGCTAAACTCTTAGCATTGAACTGGGTCAAATGAAGTTGCGAGTTTGAGGGTTTGTAAGCTGGAAAGCTTAGGCCAAGACACAATGTCCCTCCAAGGATGGGTAACACCAATAAATAGGTAGATGTTTTAGATGGAATCAGACACCGGGCACGTACTATTACATGTTAAAAAAAAAAAAAAAGAAGGAACCTGGCCTGTTTTGGATCCAGGTTTGTGCAGGGCCTGTGCAGAGCCTCAGGGAGGGTGAAAAACGGGCCTCCTAGAAGTTTGAGAAGGCCAGAAATGGGCCTGTTTCCGGCTTCCAGGGAGCCTCCGGAGCCCGGGGAGGACGAAAATGCCCCTCCTCCGTGGTGCGGGAGGCCGATTAGCCCACGCCCACCATGGCCACACCCACCCAGCAACCGGGCAGAGAACCGGTTGCTAAATTTGTTGATAGCCTTGTGCATCTTTCCTGCCCACGCCCTCTCGGGAAAGGATCTGTTCAGAAAAATAGGCTGCTCAGATGCTTTTAAATTTATTTTTAGGAAAATATTTGCAAAATGTACACACACACACACATATACACCATTCAAGGAACAATATGAAAACCACACTTGAATTGTTTCCTTGTTTTTCAGTCATGGGCCTGCATAAAATCAGTAACAGTCATTCTAAAGTAGAGGTAATTATTTTTTTAAAAAAATCACATTGATAAGACTAAAATCAGGTAAAAATAAAATTACAAATGTAAAATTGCAAAGTACGCGAATTAAAATCCAGGAGAAACCCATAGATCAATTTTACAATCAATATTCAAAATGCTGTATGGACAAATTAAGGACGTAGGAATTCCTAAACACCGTGAGAATGTAAAGCTGAGCTAATTTACATTGAATGTCAGCGTTCCAACTAACCAACTCCAAACCAAGAGACTCTGAGACATACATTTCCTCAAACTTGTGTTTCATTAGAGTTGTCATATTGGCACATCTGGGAAAACCCGAATCCTTCCCAAAAGAGAATTCAAAGATCCATCCCCTGCACCCATCGGTCCATCGTATCTGTCCCAATCAAATCTTCATCCCAACTGGAGACATTCCTCCATTCCTCCAGGTGCAGGGAAGCATGTCCTTGACTCTCTGACAACGACTGTTGTTCTGTCTAATCTCCTACGTCACTATGAAATCCCTCCTCCCAATTCCTAGGCTCTGAATGTGGCAGCCTTGAAGTTGCCAAGTAAAAAATGCCCTCCAAGGCTGATACTAATCCTTACTGAAGTCTGTAGGGTTTGTTGGCGGGGGTTATGTTAATTATGATGCCTTCGATAGAAAACTGAAGAAGCTTCTTGGATGAGAAGTGAAATGTTTTCGGTACAACCCCAAGAAAACCCAGTTGCCTTTTGAACAGCGTCTTTGGGATAACTCCAGCAATACCTGAAGATGGGGATGGTTGAGGTTGGCTTTGTCCTTCTTCTTTTCCCAGGATCCCTTAACAGCACAGAGAAAGACAAGACCAACCTGAAGTTGGCGGTCATTGCGGAACACTTGGGGCTCAGTTGGGCTGGTAAGTATCACTGGGGCCAAGGCGGAGAACCAAAGCCATGTGAAATGGCAGATGTGGAGCACAGGTTAGGTGGGGAAATGTTGGCAAACCTGACCACCTCACCCTGAGACTGAATTGGCTGTTGAGGTGTGGACCTTGGAGGAAGAATAGCAATAGCCCTTAGACTTATATACCGCTTTACAGTCCATTACAGCCCCCTCTAAGCGTTTTACAGAGTCAGCCTTTTGCCCCCAACAATCTGGGTCCTCATTTTACCCACCTCGGAAGGATGGAAGGAGGATCGAACTCCTGGCTGTGGGCAGAGTTAGCCTGCAGTGCTGCATTCTGATCATTGAGGGAGGGAGGGATGGAAGGAAGGGAAGGAAAGGAAGGAAGGAAGGAAGGGGAAGGGAAGGGAAGGGAAGGGAAGGAAGGAAGGAAGGAAGAAGGAAGGAAGGAAGGAAGGAAGGAAGGAAGGAAGGAAGGAAGGAAGGAAGGCAAGGGAAGGAAGGCAAGGGAAGGAAGGAAGGCAAGAAAGAAAAAGGAGAGGGAGGGAAGAATGCAGGAAAAAGCACCTTTGGGACAACCATGACCTGGATGACTGAGAAGCTCCATAGATATTTAGCAATGAAAACCAGTTGCATTTCATTCTTACCTGATTCTCCCCAATTCCCTGCAGAGCTGGCTCGAGAACTTCAATTCGGAGTGGATGATATCAACAGAATCCGAGTTGAGAACCCCAACTCCCTTCTGGAGCAGAGCATGACCCTCTTAAATCTTTGGACCAGTCGGGGTGGCCAGAGTGCCAACAGTGAGTATCAATGATAAGTGTCGGAAATGAGGGCTTCCTCTTTTGCATATATCAGAGAGATGCTTTAGATTCTCTCCAGAGATTTTCAAAAATCAGCTCGTGTCATCAAAAGGAAAATCTTTGGGTTACATCCTATACAACAATGGAAGGGTGCACTGAGCCCCAATGTGTTGACCCAGAGCGTAACACAAACGTAACAAAATCCAAAACGTCAATAAATGCCCTTTAATGCCTCCAACTTGGCCCCACTGAGATAAAACGTACTCAAAAATAGACTTCAAAAGAAAGCAATACAGTCCGAACTCAATGAGCAGATAGAGGTGAAATAAAAAAAAAACAAAATACAATGAAGGAATTTCCACAATGGAACAGGAAAATTATTTACCAAATTCAAGGAGATAACAAGGCACAGTCTGTTGAAAGGACGCCAACCAAGATAACTTCAGACCAAAATAAAACACGCTTTGTTTCCAGAGTTTGCCAGTATGCAGGTCCAAACTCTTATTCAGTCCTCACACTTGCAGCCCATGAAGAGGATCAAGGCCCTTTCCTCCCCCTTAGACCACACCGAGGATCAAGGCCCTCTCCTCCTGAGGAGACCATGTCTCTCCCTGATCCTCTCCTCCCTGCGTGCCCTAGGATGGGGAGGGGATGGGCCTGGGTCCTCCTCTGACTGTTCAGCCATCCTCTGCCCTTCCCCAGCCTCCTCCACAACCTCCGGAGCCACACTTCCACTCCCTGTCGGCTGTTCCTCCTCTTCCTCGGAGTCAGTCTCCACCAGGGCCATGACACCCATGCTGTTGGCACTTTCATATCAAATTAATGCTACTTCGGAGGAGGAGTGCGTTGGCTCATGTGGTTAGGATGCTGGGGTGACAAGCAGCAAGTCCATGCTTGAGATCCGAGTGTTACTGCGTGACGGGGTGAGCACCTGTCATTTGCTCCCACTGACCTAGCAGTTTGAAAGCAAGTCATTGTGAGTAGATAAATGGCAGGTGTGGATGGTGAAGGAGAGCAAAGACTCTGAGGAGGGGCCAGGACCATCAGGGAGTGGACTGATGCCTTCAGGGATTGTGGGGGCTGGCAGCAGTGACGAGGAGGTTCCCGAGGAGCCTGTGCCAAGTGCGCATGAGCACAGGATGATTTGTAGAAGAGAACAGCTGGAGCAGCACAGGAGACTTGGGAGTAAGGATGGAACGTGGTGGCCCCTCCTTCCAGGGAATATAAGCCTGGTTTCGAAAGTTTTTTTTTGCTTTTGCAGAAAGCAAAAACGTTCTAAGGACCCAGCATTGTGTGTAGAGACTCGCGGCTTATCTGAAGAATTCTGTCAAGGCTTTTCTGGTTGTACTAATTGGCTGTAAGCCATCTTTTATCTACAAAGAAGTTATTGGTAGATTAAAGCTGAGAAGGTTTGAGTTGCTGCGTTTGTTTGAGATTTTCTTGCTGGTAACAGGATTGGGTCAGAACGGGAAGAGAACAAAAAGAAAGAAAAGGGGACATTTCTTTTTACTCTTCTTAGCACAGTACAAGATAAGCACATTCCAACCTCAACTTTTTGCTTTTACACATGAATATGTAACTAGCCATTCCTATAACGCCACATCTCTCTAATCAACAAAACCAAGGTCAACGTTTCGCTTGAGAGAAAGAAGGTGACCATTCCTATTAAAGGACCGTAAAAGATCAAACTCTGTTCGAGTGGGTGTTTCTATCATGGTTTGGGTGAGGCTCCACTTGGTTTTAGGTCTAACTCTCATTCCCCGTTCTTAACCCCTTCTTCCTCGTCCTTTGTCCAGTGGAGAGCCTTTACGCAGCCCTTCGCAACATTGACCGTAGCGAGATTATCAACATGCTGGAAGGTTCCGGGCGTCAGAGTCACAGCCTGAAGAGTGACAAACGCTACCGGCACAGAGACTATTCTGGGTCACCCTCCCAGTTAAATGGTGAGTCCCAGATCCACTCTCTTCTGCCAGCTTCAGATCTCCCCTGGTTGCCTCCTGTGATCTCAATCCTCCTTTCTTTCTTATTCTGGATCTAATAATGAACACTTGGCAGGAGGAACCATCTCGCTCGCCATCCAGAGGGCAGTATGTATCTGAGTTCCTCCTTAATTCCTAGCCAGATCATAGTTGATGCAACTCGATGCAACATCGAGCAACATTTCTCAATTTTACTAGCTTGAAGGTGTGAGAACGTCCAACTCTCAGAACTTCCCTGCCAGCCAGCCACCAGCTTAAAGCTGACAAGGTTGAGAAACCATGGCTTAAAGGGGGATAGATTAGACCAGAGGTCTCCCAACTTGGAGACTTTAAGACTTGTGGATTTCAACTCCCAGAATTTTATGCTGGCTGGAGAATTCTGGGAGTTGAAGTCCACAAGTCTTAAAGTTGCCAAGTTGGGAGACCTCTGGATTAGACACACACCTCTGATAGAGAGAGGAACAGTCTCTATGGCATCAAAACAAGCAGACTGGCAAGGAGGTTTTGACAGGGGACCGAGCACCAGTCCTCCTGGGCTTTAAAAATATGTGGTTATCACTTTCCGTGGGATTTGAGTTGCTCACCTTGCTTCAAAGCAGAAGTAATCAACGGTTCTGCTGATGAGATGGTTTGGGAATAGCTGTTGGATCCTAAAGGTGATAGAGACCAGGCTTTGGACAATTTAAGTTGAGATGTCCTCAGTGCTGGAGGGGTGATTAATGGGTTATCAAGCGGGCTGGTTTAAGTCCGGAGTTGCAATCCAGGTCTCCCTTCGAAGAATGGGACCTGTAACCACTTACATTAGTATGAATCAAGACAGGAGCGGGTTTTAGTGGGCACTGGAGACAAAATGTAGCCAGTGGTGGGATTCAAATAATTTAACAACCGGTTCTCCACCCTAATGATTTCTTCCAACGACCAGTTCACCAAACGGCTCCGGAAGTTAACAACCGGTTCTCTTGAACCAGTAAAAACCGGCTGAATCCCATCACTAAATGTAGCCCACGAGGCTCTGATGCGATTAAGGGAGGTTCCCCCAGCTTCTCAAGGGCGCTACCATTCTTTCTCTGCCTCGTCCCTCCGCGGTGTGATCTTCCACTTTCTCTCCTGCCAGAGGGAGTGCTGGTTGTACCAAGCTGGCTGGCTGGGAGGTGCCCAACATGGCACCACTGGCTCTTCCACTTTCTCTCCTGCCAGAGGGGGTGCTGGTTGTACCAAGCTGGCTGGCTGGGAGGTGCCCAACATGGCACCACTGGCTTCACCCTGGTCTCTCCTCCTCCTCCCTCCTCCTCCTCCTCCTCCTCCTCCTCCTCCTCCTCCTCCTCCTCCTCCTCCTCCTCCTCCTCCTCCTCCTCCTCCTCCCCCACCATCACCGCCACCTGTCTCCACTGTCTCGGCCTGTCTTTTTCTCTCTTGTGTAATCTGAGCCTTCCTAGAGCTGCGGCTTTGCTGACGAGCGCATGGTTTTCCCACTTGGCCTGGCCTTTCTCCCCTTTGCACCCCAGCTACTGCTACCGCTGCTTTCCTTCCTTGCCTTCCAGCAGCTTAACAACCCAGGCCCTGAGCTGAACCTGGACACACCCAACTCTGGCTGAAGCTGGGCAAGTTCTGTTTCGTGGCTGCATGGAACGATCGTCACACTCACACTGAATCCTTGGGAGAAGGGAGGCGTGCGTTCTTTCGCTTCCCTGCCCTTACCAGAGGTCAACCCCTTGCAGAGGTTCCTGGAATCAGTGAAAGAATATTTGTAACTCAGGGTTGACGTGAGGGGTCCTGGGGGCTCTTTGAGCTTGGTTGGTTTTCCGGCAGACGTTTCCTTACCAATCTAGGTAACATCATCAGGTCTGGTCCTTCTTCTCAGTCCTAACAACGGTGGTGGTCACTTGGTTTGGGAAATGAAACATCTGCAAGAAAACCAGCAAGCTCCGAGAGCCCCCAGGACTCCGGATTCCAGGAATGTTATTCGCTGTGGAAGGGTAGAACAGCAGAACTTTGGGGGAAAAAAAATGGAGTGAATTTTTCTCTGCAACATCTTGTGCCAAGCGAAATTATTTTGACTTTCTTTCTCACATTTTCCTCCTACTCAAGACCACGTAACCCTTTTTTTTCTGAAAGTCCCTCCCCCCTTCATCCTTTGCTCCTCCCTTCCTCTAACTTGCCAAAGTTGGGGCTCTCTTCTTTTGCACCACGTCACCCTCCTGTAATTTTATGGTTGAAAAAAAATGCCACGATTGACAGGGTAGTTACAGAGGAGCTTCCCCCTGTCCCCCAATGCTCTCTGGATGGGCCTATAACTTCCCGCAAGCAGTTATTTATTTATTTATTAAATGTATATGCTGCCTGGGCTCACTATTGAGTGACTCTGGGTGGCTGCAAGCATTCATGGCCCTTTTGGCCATGGAAATGGTCAGTCCAGGGATTCTGCCAAAGGAGAAGTTGGAGGCAGCTGCTTTGCAATGTTTAGCAAATAGGAGCCTAAAAGTGTACAATTCTGATAGGTAGATAGGTAGGTAGGTAGGTAGGTAGGTAGGTAGGTAGATAGATAGATAGATAGATAGATAGATAGATAGATAGATAGATAGATAGATAGATAGCGGTTGGTAAATAGGTGAGTAGATAAATAGATGGATGGATGGATAGATGATGGATAGATAGATAGATAGATAGATAGATAGATAGATAGATAGAGGATAGATAAATAGATAGATAGATAGAGGATAGATAGATAGATAGATAGATAGATAGATAGATAGATAGATAGATAGATAGATAGATAGATAGCATCCATGGGGTTTCAGCATTAAAACCACACTATAAAAAAGATGTTGAGACTCTAGAAAAAGTGCAGAGATTCAACCTAGAAATAAGGCGGAATTTCCTGACAGGGAGAACAGTCAACCAGTGGAACAGAAGTTGCCCTCAGAAGTTGTGGGAGCTTCATCACTGGAGGCTTTCAAGAAGAGACTGGACTGCCATTTGTCAGAAATAGTGTAGGGCTTCCTGCTTGGGTAGGGGGTTGGACTAGATGACCTACAAAGTCCCTTCCAACTCTGTCAATCTGTTAAAAGGAAAGGACCCAGGGGCAATTTTCCCTTTCCCCCCTTCACTCCCAAACTTGATGGCATTCCGTAAGAAACAACAAACCATGCTTTGATTGTTGCCTTAACTCTATGCAGAGCCAACTTCCTGACTCTGCCCCCATGCCCGATACATAGACTTTATCTCAGAATCTTCCTCCTGCAAAGTCCCTCTTAGGAGTTCTGGGCATTGAGGTCCCTCCCCCTCCCCCTCCCCCATACCGAGTTTGGGAAAGTTTCGTGTTAAGAGTTCAAGTTAGTGTGAGATCCACCTTGCATTCCTGTCTCCCCTTCTCTTCCCCCTTGCTCTCTCAACGAGAGCAAGTACCCTTCCTCTCGCCCTTTTCTCCCTGGTGCAATTTTACTCCCCTTCCCCAAGTGGTGCTGGGTCCAGGAAGCGTCAATCCAACTCCATGGGTTGGAGACCCTTTGGATGCGTGCAATAACCCAGAGCATTGTTTCTCCGCCTTGGCGACCTTTAAGAGGCGTGGACTTCAACTCTCAGAATCCCCCCCACCTCTTAAAAGTTTGCCAAGGGGTCGAACAACGCTGTCCAGAGGGGCAGGGCCGCTGAATCCTGTCTCCCCTCCCCCGCCCCCCCAGTTCAGTGTGTCAGTCTGTCGTCCTCTGTCTGCCCACGCAGGTTATGCTTCGCTGCAGGACGAGCTGCTGTCCCCCGCCTCCATGCACTACGCTCTGCCTTCCCCGCTGTGTGCCGACCAATACTGGAATGAGGTGGCCATCCTGGAAGCCATCCCCATGGCTGCCAGCGAGCAGGATGCCCTCCTGGAGATGTCGGACATGCAGGTATGGTCCTCTGGGCTGACGCCCTCGCTGGTGACGGCCGAAGATTCCTCCCTGGAGTGCAGCAAGGCTGAGGATTCGGACGCCACGAGTGAAGGGCGGTTCACGGGGCAGCTGCTGGAGGATGTGCATGGCCCCGCCGACCCTCTTGGTTCCATGGACCTGGTGGAGGAAGACACAGTGGATTCAGATGCCATGAATGGCCTGATGGACATGTTAGAGCAGGAGGAAGGTCAGAGGTCAGAGGGGAGAAGGCCAGATGGAGAGCGCTAAGGGGGGGGAGCCATTTGGGGGAGTCAGGGTTCACACTGTGACCTCTTTCTCATTCCAGGCCAGCAGAGAGTCCAAGTGGGCATCAAAGAGTCGCCCACTATTAGCCGGGTGATAGAGAAGGGCAAGGACAGGTAAGGCAACGCCCAGTTGAAAGGACGGGGAGGGGACTGGGGGGTGGGGGAGGAACTCTGAAGGTGGCCTGGGAAAGAGAGAAGACACCTTGGATCAGTTCTGGATTGTCCCCAAGGAAATGCCCTGATTACGTCTGGCAAGACCGGACTTAATTGCTCAAACAGAGGCACAGATACACAGTCACTTGTATAAATCCTTCCCGCACCATACAGTCAGAATTGGAGAAGCTTCTTAGAGGAGAAGCAAAATGTCTTAAAAAGAAAAAAAAAACAGAAAGTCCCAAGCGCCTCTTGAAAAAAAGAAGTGCCTTTGAGACAACCTGGGTGATGGAGAATCTCCGCAGACCTTAAGAGACAGCCAAGCTTAGATATTTGGGTTGGAGAAAGAGCCAGAACTTCCTGCCTAGAAGTTCTCAAGAGTTGTCTTGAAGATGCCAATAACTGCTTGCTTTCGGCAAGATTTCCATCTGTCGGTGAGGAAAAGCCAAGGAGACAGCTTGGAATGTGGTCATCATTCTGGGTTTTTCAGAGTCTGTCAGGGCCCCGTCAAATTTTGGGAAAGCGGCCATGAAATTCCAGACTAAATCTAGTGCTGTGGATTTTGTATTCTAAAGCTGAGAGGTCCCCAAACTTGGCAAGACTTGTGGACTTCAACTCCTAGGATTCTCCAGTCAGCTGGGTGGAGAATTCTGGGAGTTGAAGTCCACAAGTCTTAAAGTTGCCAAGTTTGGGGACCTCTGTTCTAAGGGAATGAAAACAAACAAAGAAACAAACCCACACCTCTCTCTTTCTGTCCTTGACCCCACCCCGACCTCCAGGCCCGGTGAATGGGTAGTCGAGGGTGCCTTCATCTCCAGTTTGTCGGACTTGGGCAAAGGGGTGTCTCTGAGCCCACCGCTCCTGCAACAAGGGCTGTCGTCTTACAAATTGCGGGGCCGGGAACGAGAGAAACTGGAGCACATGCGGATCGACTCGTCAGAAGAGCGGGAAAGCTCCCTCTTCCAGAGGGACTGGGGTCTCCAGCCGGGGAGGCAGCAAGGTTTAGCCAAGTGGTTGGAGGACTCCGGCAGCAGCTGCTTTGCACAAATGCAGGTAACAACCCAGGTGGACCTCCACGCAGGGGTGGGATTCAACCGGTGTAACAACCGGTTCAGGGAGCGGTGTTTGAACACCGCCCATTTTGAACTCTTAATACTTACCTTCTACTGCAGCCCCGGTGAGTGAAACAGCTGAGGTGCGGCAAACCACTGTGCCGCGCGGATCAGCTGAGCTGCAAAACATGGAAATAAAAGACAGACTAGTGCAGGGGCGGGGAGTGGGGGCAAATATTCAACGGAACTACCGGTTCGTGTGAACTGGTCCAAACCGGTAGAATCCCATGCCTGCCTCAATCTACAGCTGCAATTGAACCCAATGGTTCACCATTTTTTCTTGCCACCGTTGTTAAGCAAATGGTTGTCCTTGTCAAGCTAGGAATGTGGTTGTTAAATGAATTGGGCTTCCTGCTTGTCAGAAGGTCGTCAAAGGAGGGGAAAATCATGTGACCCCGGGGACCCAGCAGCAAACCGTCATAAATGTAACGTGGTTGCCAAGCGTCTGAGTTTTTGATCCTGGTGCTGCTGCAAAAGGTCCTAACTGTGAAAAGCGGTTCAAAGTCCCTTTCTTCCATGCCGTCGCAACTTTGAACGGTTGCTAAATGAACCGTTGCAAGTCAGTAACACCTGTAATAGGCTGTCGGTTGCAAACCCCCCTGCAGTTAGGGATGCTGACCAGCAGATGGCGTTCTTCTGCTTTTGCTAAGGGAGGAAGGATGACCCACACACCCAGCCAGCCGCCCGGAGCGGTGGCCTCTATTTATATCTGCCTGGCCAGCAACGCTGCTTGTTTCCTAATTGGGTAACGCCAGGGTCTCTCTTAGAGGCAGACCCAGCAGGACCAGAAATAGAGCCCCTCCAGCCTGCCAATGGCTGGGCTGGGTTTAAGAGAGGTACCCTAACCTGCTTTAAAGATTGGCACAGCACATTCCCAGGCACAGCAGCCGACGGATTCCAATCCAGCCACCCCGACTTCTTGCCTTGAGAGGCTTAAGCTAGGGTGACTTTGACAAAGTTCCTCCTTGGGGAAGGGGGATAGAAGGCTTGGCCACGGGCCTTCGAGCAGCTGCTCTGGGACAGGGCTAAAATTACACCCCCTTCCTCACCTGCCACTGCCTAAGGGCAGAGAGAGAGAGAGAGAGAGGGAGAGAGTGGCTGCTCCGGCCACCAGCCCGGAAGGTGCCCTGCGGCTGTAGGAGCAGAAGGCGTTGGGCTCGACCTGACTGGGATATGATCGGCCACCTGGCTGCTCCTCGAGGATGATGTGGGGCTTTCTGACCCAGCTGCTCATCAGTTTAGTCCTTCTGGGCTTCTTCCTGGTCAGCTGCCAGAACCTCCTGCACATCGCCCAGGGCTCCGTCCAGTTCGTGCTGAAGCAGATCCACCAGGAACTGGACAAGGAGCTCGGGGAGAGCGAAGGGCTGAGTGACGATGAGGAAGTCGTTTCCAGCCGGGTGGTGCGCAGACGTGTCTTCGTCCAGGTAGCCCCTTTGGGTGGGGTGGGCAGGTGTAGACCTTAGGGGCGAAGGTGCCCAAAGTGTAGCGGAGAAGCTGTTTTTCTTAGCCTTTGGGTGCCAGGCAAAGATTTTGTAGCCCTGTTAAAGGGAAAGGTTCCCCTCGCACATCCGTACGAGTCGTTTCTGGCTCTAGGGGACGGTGCTCATCTCTGTTTCAAAGCCGAAGAAGAGCCAGCGCTGTCCGAAGACGTCTCCGTGGTCATGTGGCTGGCTGGACTAAACGCCTTCGAAGGCACATGGAACGCTGTTCCCTTCCCACCAAAGGGGTCCCTATTTTTCTACTTGCATTTTTTAATGGGCTTTCAAACGGCTAGGTTGGCAGAAGCTGGGACAAGTAACGGGAACTCGCTCTGTGACGCAGCGCTAGGGATTCGAACCTCCGAACTGCCGACCTTTCTGATCGACAAGCTCAGCATCTTAGCCACTGAGCCACCAGGTTCCCCCGCCACCCACATAGCCCTGTTGAGCTTGGCCAACTGGCAAAAAAGCATCTGTTGAGCAGAGAACGTGGTGTTTATCTGATTTTACCTGGACAGGGAATTTGACTTTTGGACATAGGTGGAAGAGCAATTAACGTTGCTAGCTTCTAAGCAAGATTTGTTTCACAGGTAGAGGCTTTCATTATGCATTTGATCTTTTAAATGTTATGCTGTTCGGGTTCGAATCCCAGAAAGGTATGGCTAGCTGACGAGAGCTAGGTAGCTAGAAATAGATCTATGCTAGTCTCCCTTTATTTCTTTGTCAATAAATATAAATTCAACACACACCCCAAAAATAGTTTGTCGCGAAGGCTCCTGGATTGGGGCTGAAAGGCAAAAGTGGAAGCAAAGGTACGCTCTGTCCGATATTTGGGTAGGGCAGGTTGCAATGATAGACTGGTCTCACCAGAAAAACACTTAAACTCTTCCCCCTGCATTAAAGGTTAATACGTCTACTTAAGATACAAGTAGCCTGGGTTCGAATCCCCAGCTAGCTGAGGAGATCTAAAATAGTTTGAAACAGATCTACGCTAGTCTCCCTTTATTCCTTTGTCAATAAATATAAATTCAATGCACACACACACACAAAAATAGTTTGTTGTGGAAGCGACTTCCTGCGAAGGCTTCTGGATTGGGGTTGAAAGGCGAAAGCGGAAGCAGTCTGCTCCGTTCCGTACTTGGGTTAGACTGGGTTGCCCTGATAGACCGGTCTCACCGGGGGGAAAAAAAATAGTTCTGCTGTACTACTGTATGCCTTATTTTAATTGTGATCTTTCTGACATGAGTGAAACAAACAAACATACTTGGAAGAGCCCAGCTGTGCACAGAGTAGAGGGCAGACGAGAGAATATCTTGATCCCGAGGGTGATCTCTGCTTGTCCTGTATTTCTCTCCCCCACCCCAGGGTAACGAAATATTGGATATCCCTGGAGAACAAGTGACCGAAGAGCAATTCACTGATGAACAAGGCAACATTATCACCAAGAAGGTGAGCCTATCGTGCAAAAGGAGAATATCGCCACCGTTTAGCCCCCGTTGAGCCGCATCTCTTGGAGTTGGGAGCTGTCTACCTATTGACGTCTCACAACCTTAGGGCGGAGGGCAAGAATGGCAAGAAAACAGATTGCAATCCCATGTCCAATTTTCCTCTTTGGTGCCAAACTCGCCCCACCCTTCCTACCCCCCCCCCCGCTTCCCGCCTCTCCCCGTGTCCTGGAGGTCCCAGATCCTCCTCCTCCTCCGTCATCGTCGTCTTCATCTGCAAAGGACATAAATAGAGGAGGGTTAAGTGAGCGCAAATAGAAAATGGAGAAATTCTGATGTTGGTCCTCGATATATTTCTTGTGCAGTTTTTCGCGATTAATTTGGGTTTTTTTCTCTCTATTCATTTTCAGCCCAGCCACCTTTCCAAATTCTTCTATTTCACTCCTTAGTATGTTGCTTGTTTCTTTGGGGTCTTCCATTATGAATGCCATATCGTCGGCAAAGGCTTGGAGTTGATACTCCTTTTAAATATTTAGTCCTCTGATGTCTCGGTTCTGTCGTACTATTGGTGTCCATAATACCTCTTCTGCTAGTACCTACAACAATGGGGCCGGGGGGGGGCATCCTTGCCTCGGTCCCTTACTTATCTTTATACTATCAGTAATTTCTCCATTCATTAATATTTTTGCTGTTTGCGCCTTGTAAATGGCTTTGATCAATCCCAGAAAGTTTTCACCAAATTTCATACCGATCAGTTGATTAATCTCCGGTTCCAATTATCAAAGGCCTTCTGGGCATCTAGGAACATCGGTGCCGTTTTTCTATTTGGGTGCATTTCATAGAATTCTAAAACGTCCCAAATTATCCTTGTCTTCATCTGCCTATGTGGAAGAAACCCGTTCTGGTCAGGATGGATAATTCTACTTAATATTCTTTTTAGCCTCTCAGACATTATTGTAGCGAGTGTCTTGTAATCCTCATTTAAAAGGGAGATTGTTCCGTATTTGTTGTGGGTCTGTCTGTTCTTTATGAATGAGCGTTGATATTCCTGAATCTGTTTCTGCTCCCCACAGATCCCAGATCTGGCCCCTTTCTCTCCCTCTCCAGTCCTCTTGGACACTGGAGAGCATTTTATCCTCGTTGGATCTGTTTGCACTGAGATTTTGGCCTTAACAGGGGATCTTTTGCAACAGCAGCTGCAAGACTTGACTTTTCCTCTGGGTCTTAAAGTGAGCAGAGTTGATTCCAAAGCAGGAGCCTTGGGGGACGTAGGGGTGAAACCCTGCCCAGAAGGGCAGATCGAATACAGGTAGTTCTCGACTTACAGCCACGACAGAGCCCAACACTTCTGTTGTTAAGTGAGACACTGGTTAAGTGAGCCCCACCCCATTTTACAGCCTTTCTCACCACCGTTGTTAAGTGAGCCGCTGCAATGGTTAACTTAGTAACAAACACGGTTACTAAGCGAATTTCACTTCCCTGTCGACTTTAAAGAGGGATCCTAGCTTAGAACTAAGGAGGAATTTCTTGACAGTGAGAACAGCTGATTCTCTATGAGAACAACTATGCTATAGGATTTCTTGCTTGAGCAGCAGGATGGACTAGAAGACCTCCAGGCTCCCTTCCAGCTTTATTCTGATTCTGATTCATGGAATAGTTTGTCTCCCAGAATTGTGGTCGCTCCAACCTGCAGGTCTTCAAGAAAATGTTGGACATCCTTTTGTCCGAGATGGTTGAAAGTCTTGGGCAGGGTGTTGGAATAGAAGACATCCGAGGTTCTGTCTAGCCCTATGACTCTATGATTGTAGTCTTCACAACTGGGGAATTCTGGGAGTTGAAGTCTGTAGAGATTTTCAATCATCCAAGTCCTGGCTGTCCCAAAGGTGCTTTTTTCTTTTTTTTTTCCAAGAGGCAACTGGACTTTCTGGTTTTTTCTTTGAAGATGTTTTGCTTCTCATCCAAGAAGCTTCTTCAGCTCTGACTTCTTCAGCTCTATTTACCACCATCCAGTCAGAACTGAAGAAGCTTCTTGGATGAGAAGCGAAACGTCTTCAAAGGAAAAACCAGAAAGTGTCCCAAAGTTGCTTTTTCAAAAGGCAGCTGGACTTTCTTAGTTTTTTTTTTCCTACCCTTGAAAACATGGCACTTCTCATCCAAGGAGCTTTTGCAGAGAACTGAAGAAGCTTCTTGGATGAAAAGCAAAATGTTTTCAAGGGAAAAAAATAATCCAAGAATGTCCAGTTGCCTTTTGGAAAAGCACACTTCGGACCAACCGTGACCTGGACGACTGAGAATCTCTATAGACACTGACGGTTGAAATGCACAGCCCTCAAAAGTTCCCTTAAATCAGGGGTCGGCAACCCACGGCTCTGGAGCTGCATGTGGCTCTTTCATCCATCTGCTGCGGCTCCCTGTCTCTCAAAATATGCACCACCATCGCCAATGTGTGACACCCGCTAGCAGGCGATTTATTGAACTTTTTGATCCCCAGTAGGACAACCATGGATAAAGGAAAGAAAAGTTACAGAAGAAAACAGAACATTTAATTCAACTACATATGCTAGTTTTGTGGCCGCTCAGGAAACAGTCGGGCACGGGGAAGGGGTTTTGTGGCTCCCGGTGTTTTCTTTTGTGTGGGGAACGGGCAACCTTAAAACAAATGGCTCTTCGAGTGTTTTAAGGTTGCCCATCCCTTCCTTAAAGGTTGACAGACCCTGGTTCCCTGCGTCTTCCCCACCCACCCACCCTTGATCTCTGACTCTCTGGTTACAGATTATCCGGAAAGTGGTCCGGCGACTGGACACCGAAGACGGACTGGCGCACGAAGAGGTGATTATCACGACTGCCCCTCCCAGCCTCGGGGTTTGGATGTGAGGCTGGTTTTCCAAACATGATGGCTGGAGAGGATGAGCAGCCACTCACCCCACCCCACCCCACCCCAACCTGCTTGCAATGGTCTTGAACCCAACCTTGTTTCGTTCCTCGGTTCGGAGTCCGGATTCTCCCTCTTTGCCCTCTGACGTCCTTTTCCTTCTGTCTCTCTGCCCGTCTCTCTCTCTCTCTCTCTCTCTTGTTCTGTCGCCTCTCCGTGGCTGCTTGGCTGTCTCTCGCTGGTCTCCCCCCCAGGACGAGGATCATGGGAGTATCCCGAGATCGGAACTGCTTGGGGGCAGGATGGGGGCTCAGATAGTCAAACGAGCCAGCCTGAAAAGGGGGAAGCAGTGACCTCCCCCTCCAGTGGCCTCTTTGGAGGTAAATCACCCCTTTCCTCTTAATACTGGTAAGGAG
The DNA here is from genome assembly GCF_049901715.1 of Pseudonaja textilis. Taxonomy (NCBI): domain Eukaryota; kingdom Metazoa; phylum Chordata; class Lepidosauria; order Squamata; family Elapidae; genus Pseudonaja; species Pseudonaja textilis. The sequence goes on along the minus strand of NC_141998.1, from coordinate 2,238,806 downwards.
GGGGGGGCATTGTTTGACTTAGGGAGACACAGTTGTGCTGGGGGACGGACGGACACCTAGAGACAGTAGAAAGACTACGGAGAACAGCAACCAAGATGATTAAGGGACTGGAGGGTAAAACATACAATGAACGGGGCGTGGCTAGTCTAGGAAGGGGACGTGGTGGCTCAGCGGCTAAGATGCCGAGTTTGTCAATCACAACAGTCGGCAGCTCGGAGGTTCGAATCCCTGGTGCCGTGTCACAGAGTGAGCTCCCGTTACTTGTCCCAGCTGCTGCCAACCGAGCAGTTCGAAAGCATGTAAAAAAAAAAATGCGAGTAGAAAAATAGGGACCCCTTTGGTGGGAAGAAGGTAACAGCGGTCCGTGCGCCTTCAGCATTTAATCATGCTGGCCACATGATCACCGAGATGTCTTCAGACAGCGCTGGCTCTTCAGCTTTGTAATGGAGATGAGCACCGTCCCCTAGAGCTGGAAATGACCAGCATGGATGTACGAGGGGAACATTCGCCTTTTAGTCTAGTGAAGAGAAGGGCCAGGAGAGCGCTCCAGTATTTGATGGGCTGCCACAGAGAGGAGGAAGGAGTCAAGCTATTTTCCAAAGCACCTTGAAGGCCAGACAAGGAATAATGGATGGAAATGAGAGATTCAACTTTGAAATAAGGAGAAATGTTTTGATAGTGAGAACAATGAACCCATGGAACAGAAGTTACCTTCGGAAGTTGTGGGAGCGTCATCACTGGAAGCTTTCAAGAAGATGACTGTCAGAAATGGTGTAGGGTCTCCTGCTTGGGTGGGGGCGTTGAACTAGATGGTCTTCAAGGTCCCTTCCAACACGGTTAATCTGTTAATAAATGAAGTGCCCCACTAGCTTCTAGGGTCATTTAAGGAGAGCATGATTAAAAAAAAAAAAAAGCAAATTGAATTCAAGTGATGTGAAATTTGGTCCAGTGATTAAGGCACCAAGCTTGAGACTGGGACCTCTAGTCCCGCCTTAGGCATGAAAGGCAGCTGAGCGCATCTCGCTTTACTCGCCCCTTGCCAACTTCCACCAATCATTTGGGCATTGCATGCAAAATGTCACCATCAAACCGATCTAGAGATATGCTTCCCCTAAAAACAAAAAAGCTAGCCTGCTTGCAGGAACTCTGTGCCACAGCTGAGGCTGGTATTCTCGTCTTTGTGCCAAAAGAATTGGCATTTATTTGAGTATTTTTTTTCCCTCTGGCTACAATCTGAAAAGGCCCCTGGATTGGGGTCAGAGGTGGCATTCAGTCGGTTTGGGCCGGTTGTGCCGTACTGGTTGCGAAAATTTGGAGTAGTTTGGAAAAGCCGCAAATGCCACCTCTGGCTGGGCCTGCCCATCCGCCTTCACTATTACTTCTCCTATATTCAGGGATGGGATTCTACCTGGTTGTACTGGTTGTTATGATGGAACCAGTTGTTATGATTCTGCCCAGTTCAGAGAACCGGCAAATCGTGCCACTGGCTGGCCCCTCCCCTCCCTTTCTCGCCCACTCACTCCTCACCTGGCATGCGTGCCATCAAACTTGCCTGCTAAGTTGCTATTTTTTCCTTTTTATCCCTCTGACCATCAGCTCTTCTGCTTTGCCGGGAGATTTAGGTTAGCTGGAAAGCAGGAAATCGTTGGATTTCTTGCTTTCTAGCTAATCTAAAAGCAGAGCTGAACCTTCCTTAGGGCTGAAGCTTCTATTTTTCAGTGCAGACTCAGGTAGCAGATTGCAGAAAGGTAGATCTCTGAGTGAATCTGTGAGTCTGCGAGCAACTCAATCTGCCTGCCTGCTTTGCCTGCTTTGGGGTAAAAGTTGCTCTTTTTAAAATAAAAAATTCAATATTTACATAAATATTTACAATATTTTTACATACAAGCCATGCCCAGCCAGTCATGTGACCAACAAGCTACACCCAGTCACATGACCACCAAGCCACACCCATATATTAGGCCACACCCACAGAACCGGTTGTTAAGAAATTTGAATCCCACCCCTGCCTATATTCCCTTGTTCTTTTTAGCTCAGCTGATTTGCGTGGCAGAGTGGATAGCCACGCCGCAGCTGAGCTACAAAACAGGACAGCTCACCAGCGTTGATACAGAGTCGGGTGTTTGAACCTTGTGCGCATGCAAAGTGGGCTCTCAGAATTAGTAGGGAAAAAATTGGAAACCCACCACTGGGTGGGGTGTGTGGGTGGGTTTCTTTCTGTGATGGGTAGCTGTTCAGCCTACAGGTCTCCCTTTCTGAAGAGCCCTTTCAATGGAGCATGTGAGCTTCCTAGCGTTTGGTTGGGACATCCCAGGGCTTTTTTTGGGGGGGGGCTTGGCAGCATGCCTGCACCTGTGCTGTATTGGGTACCCTCATTGCTTTTTTTTTTCTCCTCCAAAGGCTGGGTCCTAAATTGGGGCTTGTCCTAAATAGAAGGGCAGGCAAGAAACTCCTTCTTTGACATCGTAATCAGGGGTGGGATTCTACCAGTTCGCACCTATTCAGTAGAACCAGTTGTTAACATTCTAAGCAGTTCGGAGAACCGGTTGTTAGAAGAAATTACTGGGCTAATCCTGTAAGGAAGGCAGGAAGGAAACATTCTGGTGTTGCTTACAGAAATTGCCTTTCCATTAACCCTTATTACATTCTTGGCAGGACTAGACTTCCTGTCTCAGGAACCTCTCTGGAGTTTTTTCCCCCTCCTTTGCTGGTACTTTTGCTTGTGTGGCGGGACCATTCAAAGTTACAATGGCACTGAAAAAAGGGACTTATGACCATTTTTCACACTTATGACTGTTGCAGCATCCCCACAGTCATGAGAAGCCAGGCGAGGAGATGCGTGCCTCGATGATATTGAGTTGGCCATGCCCAGCCAATAACATGACCACCAAGCCACGTCCACTCAATCACATGCCCACCAAGCCATGCCCACCACTTGAACCACGACCACAGAACCGGTTGTTAAAAATTTTGAATCCCACCCCTGATGGTAATGCACGGACCTTAATAACTATGGGGACTATCTGAGATGGTTTCCTTTTCTTATTGCTGGCCTTGTGTCATCAGGCCAGTTAAAAATGAGGTGATGCATTGGTACAGCATGCAAAAGTATCTGGTGAATCACTCCGGCTTCAGAGGTTTGATGGGGCTGCTGTGTAGGGCCAACCCGGCTTGTTTATACTTAAGGTGAGGGTACCATGCACCGTGGAAGCCCACAAAATAGGGCTCCTGGTTTGAATGCAGCTTTCAATTGTGTATTGGCAACCTTTTTGGTCCTGGATTTGTGTGTGTGCGTGTGTGTGCACCTGCTTGCTGTCATTGTACCTCGCCTTGAGGTCTGGATGGGGGTCTTATGTCATCACCAGTAACTTCTGGTGCTTTGGAAAATACATTGGATGCCCCCCCCCTCCTTCTTTGGGGCAGCCCGTCAATTATTGGAACATGGCTATCGTGTCATCCCTGGTTCTTCTTTTCACTTGAAGAAGTCAGTAGATCAGTAGATCAGACTTCTTAGCAGCGGGTGCAGCCACGGTGGCGCAGTGGTTAGAGCGCAGTATTGCAGGCTACTTCTGCTGACTGCCAGCTGCCTGCAATTTAGCAGTTCGATTCTCACCAGGCTCAAGGTTGACTCAGCCTTCCGAGGTCAGTCAAATGGAGACCCAGATTGTTGGGGGCAAGAGGCTGACTCTGTAAAGCGCTTAGAGAGGGATGTAAAAGCACCGTGAAGTGGTAAATAAGTCTAAGTGCTATTGCTATTCCTTCCTTCCTTCCTTCCTTCCTTCCTTCCTTCCTTCCTTCCTTCCTTCCTTCCTTCCTTCCTTCCTTCAATCCTTCCTTCCTTCCTTCCTTCCATGGTGCACAGTGGTTAGAATGCAGTATTGCAGGCTGACTCTGCTCACTGCTAGGAGGTCGATCCTGACCGGCTCAAGGTTGACTCAGCCTTCTGTCCTTCCGAGGTGGCAAAATGAGGACTCAAAAATTTGGGGGAAAGAGGCTGACTCTGTAATCCGCTTAGAGAGGGCACTGTGTAAACCGCTTAGTAAAGCACTGTGATGCAATATATAAGTCTAAGCGCTATTGCCAAGTGATATCTTTTGTGAATGTTGGTACCAATCGCTTTCTCTCTTCTCTCTTCCTGTCTTTCTTTCTTCCTCCAGGGCCTCACCTCAACACCCATCCACTAAACCTCCACTCTCCTCGTTCCTCTCCATGCGGCCAGGCGAGTGGAGCAACGAGCTTCCAGAGGCAGGGCTGTCTGTCTGCGATTCTTTAGGTTAATGGCATGATTTCCGTAAGAGACATAACTTTACCGTCTTAAATCCGCATGACCGACCGATCTGCCGACGCATGAGCTAAAGTTCTTTCTCCTGACTTTGAGAGGAGAGGGTCTGGGACAATTCCCCAGGAGAAGGGGGAAAAAAAAAACCGGATGCAATTGTGTTTGTGTGTTTTGTGTGCGCGTGGCGGGGGAGGGGCTTCTTTCCAAAGCCCCCTTCTTTTGACGTGGTGCCTTGGCCTCCTGGGGAAGAAGGAGTAAGCTGGACGGAGATCATTCGCCATCCCATCCTCCCCGGCTCAGCCTCCGGATTGCCTCTGTGCTCAGCTCTGCTCCATCCATCCGTCCACCTGGAACCCCAGAAGGCTTCTAGCTGAGCCCTTCTGGCTACTCTGCCCAGTTGTTCTTCCCAGGTTGGGATGGAAAGCGTGACGTGGATAAATGCCGAGATCTCCTGTGTAGAATATGGACAGATACTTACTATGCAAACACCGACCGAGGCATTCGGCAGAAACCAGACCGGCTCCAGTCCTTGGAAGCGTCCGCAGGCAGCCAGCCCCGTTGAGAAGGAAAACAAGAGATGGGGAGAACCAGAATGTCTTCTCATTGGGAAGGCCTCCCGCCCGGATCCTCCTGGTCTCCTTGGAACCCATACACACATGCACACACACATGCAGGGCGGTGGTTAGAGACGCGTGGGAGGGGAAGGGGAGGAGGAGGAGGAGGAGAAGAAGAAGGGCTAGTACACGAGCCTCTGCCAAGGCAGGCCACCAAAGGGGGTGCGGTGCAGCGCCTTCCCGCAATTTGGCCCCGGGTGGAAGTGTGCGACCGCCCGCATGCGCCGATGCTTGGCTCCACCCAGCACAATCTGTTGCTCAGGAGAAGGGCAGCGTGGTTCCCTTGCCTGCACTTCCGTACGGGAGGACCCCCCCCTCAGGGGGCCTCCTCACTCAGCACAGACATGGCATCCTGCCAACACTTCTTGGACCAGTCTTAGCTGGGGGGAACTGAATTCCTTCCCTCTGCCCCCAACCCTTTCCCCGGTTCCCCCTGCTAGCAACTTCCTTGATCAGGCCTGGCATGAAGGGAGTGATGCTCCTGTTCTTCATCCTCCTCCTCCTCCTCCCCCTCCTCCCCGTCCTTTTCCTTCCATCCTCCCCCATCAAGATTGGCTCCCCCCCCAGTGAACCCCCTTCTCCTCCACCAACAAGCTGCACTCTTGCGACAACTGCCATGAGCAACAGTTGGCGCCTTTGACTTCTGCTTCAAACTTTGGGAGGCCCCCGAGGGATACAAGGGGCATGTGGGTTGTGGGGTGGGTGGGTGGGGGTGGCCACAGGGGACGGCCCAGCAGTTAAGGTGATGATCAGGAGGAAGGATGGGCCATCTTGGACTCCTTGACCATCCCCTGTGGCCACCCCAGCAGCGTGGCGCTCTTCTCCGGCTGCAGCGCCACTTTCTCAGCCCCTGTGCCTGGGATCCTGCTACGCTGGCCCTGCCCAGGTAGGAGGAAGTACTTGGGGGTGGGGGTGAGGGGTGGGGTGGGGGGAGAAGGCAGAAGGGCAGTGAATGTTGGAGGAAAAGCTGAACGCCGTGCCAGGTATCTCCCCAGGGAGACTAACCGTCACTATCCAGAACACGCAAGGAACGGAGCATCAAACTTCCTTGTTCCCCCCACACCCTCCAATCACATTGATTTGCAGCCCGTATGGCCTGCCCCCCCCAAATTGCTGACACAGCATCACCCTAGATTCCAGCGTGGGCCTACGCACCCACCCGCCCTCTGCCCCCGTGCTTTTGGCCTCCAGTAGTGCATATAGAAAATTTAAAAAAATAATAAGAATAATTTTGAGCTGTGAACTGCGTCCCCCTCGACTGCCTGCGGGGGGGGCGCCGCTTTTGCCCGCCGATCGCTAGTTGGCGCTGTAAAGGAGGGCAATGCCTAGAGAATGCTGCCAGTGTCTGCACTCTAGATGCTTTTTAGAAGTTTTGGGATTACTTTTACCTTCTTTTTTATTGTTATGGAAATTTGAGCCTTTTGGCTCCTCTTGTCTTCCCTCCACCCACCCCCACCCCCCACCCCCCACTCCAGTGTATAGAACCATCCTTCCTCTCCACCAGCTACCAGAATCCAAGTTAATAAATAAATCAACACCACTCAAGTGTTGCTTCTGCCGCTTCTTTGAACTTGCGGGGGTGGGGGAGTCAAAGAGGGGGTTTCACAACCCAGCTGGGACGCTGTTGGGACTTTCGGGGGTCACATTAACCTGGTGGGGGGGAAGGGAAGCGAGGAGAAGTAAGGTTAGGTGTGAAAGCTTTGCTAGGGTTGGCGAAGGATGGTACTTTTTAAAAGGCGGGGTACACTCTTTGTAGTGTCCCTCTTTTATGTGTATGTATGTATGTATGTATGTATGTATGTATGTATGTATGTGTGGCAGCTCTGTGGTGCTCCTCATCCACCTCCAAAAGTGGTCCCTGATCTGATCAAACAGACCCACAACTTAGATAATCATGACTGCTTCATACATCAGACAGAATTAGCCCGGTTGCTGTATCTCCAAAACTATGTGGTTATTTTGTGCTTAGATCCATCCATCATCCCATCCATCCATCCATTCGTTCATCCAATCTACCCATCCATCCTTCATCCATTTATCCATCCATCCATCTATCTCATCCATCCATCTATCTCACCCACCCACCCATCTGTCCATCCATCCATCCATCCACCCATCTATTCATCCATCCATCTATTCATCCATCTATCCATCTATCCCATCCATCCATCCTTCATCCATTTATCCCATCCATCTATCTCACCCATCCACCCATCTATCCATCCATCCATCCATCCATCCATCCACCCATCCATCCACCCATCTATTCATCCATCTATTCATCCATCTATTCCATCCAACCATCCATGCAGCCATCCTTCATCCATTTATCCCCTCCATCCATCTATCCCATCCATCCATCTATCTCATCCATCCATCCATCCATCCATCCATTCCTCCATCTATCTATTCATCCATCCATCTATTCCTCCATCCATCTATTCATCCATCCATCCATCTATCCCATCCATCCATCCATCCATCCATCCTTCATCCATTTATCCCATCCATCCATCCATCTCATCCATCCATCTATCTCACCCATCCATCCATCCATCCATCCATCCATCCATCCATCCATCCATCCATCCATCCATCTATCTCACCCATCCATCCATCCATCTATCCATCTCACCCATCCATCCATTCATCCATCCATCTATCCATCCATCCATCCATCTATCCCATCCATCCGTCCATCCATCCCATCCATCCGTCCATCCCACCCACCCACCTGTCCATCATTCCTCAATGCGTGGGTGGGAAGAAAGAGAGGGAGGGAGGGAGGGAGGGTGGGAGAGAGATGTGGGTTTGTGACAGCTTGCCACCTGAATTATGGGTCCTCCATCACTGGAGGATCTAAAAAATAGATTGGACAGCCGTTTGATCCAGATGGTCTCTTGCCTTAAGCAGCGGGCTTGATTAGAAGACCTCTGGAGGCCCCTTCCAGCCCTGTGATTGTAAGAGTGAAAATAATAGCCTCCTTCAGCTGGGTTCACATACTATGTTATTCTTAGGCTAACATGACATTATAACTGGGTTCACACAACAGACTCTCCTAACTCTCTTCACACCGTCTGGTAAGATCTGCAAACCCAATTTTCAAGTAAGGTGTGACGTCTTATTTTAGCCCAGGTGCAGAAGAAGAATTGGGAGAGCTGGTGGCGGGGGGAGAATTAAACATGTTATCAGCCTAGAATTGTTACATTTCCACAAATGGCCTAAGAACAGCACCTCTTAAATTCCGTCAACCTTTATTTGGCATCTAGTTCGTTGACTAGATTCTTTGTGTGTCAGTTTGAGCAATAAATCTTCTGAAATGCAACTTTTTTTTTGGTATAGTCCTGATTCTTTGTGCCGGTGTAATAATGGTCTTAAAATTACAGGAAGGCTAATTCTAGCGGGAGTCAGAATAGACTTCCGAAAAAGGGGAGAGGAGTTTTTTTTAGTATGGAGCCTTTGACCCAAGCAATGAGTTGAAGGCCTTTTCTCTGGAGGCCCTTGGAGACCTACTCCTTGGAGAAGGAAGTGTTGGTTTCAGTCCTGCCCTGGTCCGAGGTCCTGAATTGGATGGTTCCGAGATCTGTTTTCTTGTTGTTGTTTTTGAAGGAAGGGTTTGGCCTGCCGTCATTTGTGTCATGTCTAGCGGCTGTACCCGGGGCCGTCGCTATTTTCTATCCCAAAATAATCTCTTACAGGCACCGTGTTCGGAGGTTGTATGCTACTAAATTGTAAAGTTGGGCTCTCTGACTAGGTTTCCCTTGGTTGAGCGCTCTCTCTCTCTCTCTCTCTGTCTGTCTCCATCTTTCTTTCTCTCTCTCTTTCTCCCCACTTCTTCTCTCTCTTGTTCTTTCTCTTGTTCTCTCTCCCTCTATCTTTCTTTCTTCTTTCTTTCTTTCACATTCTTTCTCTCTGTTTCTCTTTCATTTCTTTCTCTCCCTTCCTCCCTTCCTCTCTCTCTCTTTCTTTCTTCTGTCTTTCACTTTCTTTCACTTTCTCTCTTTTTCTCTTTTCTCTTTCTTCTTTCTGTCTTTGTCTCTTTCTCTCCCTCCCTCCCTTTATCTTCTTTCTTTCTTTCTTTCTTTCTTTCTTTCTTTCTTTCTTTCTTTCTTTCTTTCTTTCTTCTTTCTTTTGCTTTCTCTCCCTCCCTCCCTTCCTCTCTCTCTCTTTCTTCTGTCTTTCACTTTCTTTCACTTTCTGTCTTTTTCTCTTTTCTCTTTATTCTTTCTGTCTTTTTCTCTTTCTCTCCCTCCCTCCCTTTACCTTCTTTCTTTCTTTCTTTCTTTCTTTCTTTCTTTCTTTCTTTCTTTCTTTCTTTCTTTCTTTCTTTCTTTCTTTTTTTCTTTTGCTTTCTTTCTCTTTCTTTTCTCTTTCATCTTTATCTCTCTTTCTCTTTCCCTCCCTCCCTTTCTCTTCTTTCTTTCTTCTTTCTTTCATTCTGTCTTCTTTCTTTTCCTTCCTTCCTTCCTTCCTTCCTTCCTTCCTTCCTTCCTTCCTTCCTTCCTTCCTTCCTTCCTTCCTTCCTTCCTTCCTTTTCTTCCCCCCCTCTCTTTCTCTGCCTCTCTACTCTCTCACTCCTTCCATCATACCTCCCACAAAGCAGAAGGCAGCCTCCTCTATCCTTTCCTCCTCCCTCCTGCCAGCATTATTAGCCATGTGTTAAGGTTCTGGTGTTGACCGTGGAGCTCTCAAAGGGCAATTGATCTCAGAGCAGCCAATCCAGGTCCCGCACTCAAACGAAGCCCAATGAGAAATGGGGAAAGCCAAGACCTCAACCTATCGGAGGGCCAGTATTCTAATCAGCTCAGCCTTTCATCAGAGAAAAGGAAGCTTTCTCTGAAGTTCAGTGTGGTGGCCAGTCAGCCAGTCTTGGTTTCGGGATTTGCAGGAAACTCATGGACTCGGGTCCCTGTTGCCTCGGTCAGCAGTTCAGTTCCAGGGTCTCTCCTGTCTGGATCCCAGCAAAAGAACTTTCCGCAAAGAGCATCAGGTGCACATTCCTAGGGCCCAGGGATGGCATTGCCCACGAGCCAAACGCCTTGGGAAGCGTAGAAGTGGCCGTCCTCGGTAGCAGGCGCCTTCTTTGCCAGCCAGCGGTCGAGCTATGGACTCCAACCTGCAGGGGACATTTCTCCTGAACGGCCCTCCTCTGTCCCCATTCCCGGAAGTGAAAGCCCCCATGTGCCAGTATTCTGTGCAAAACTCCTTCTACAAGCTCGGTCCCCCTGGGCTCAGCGCCCAGTTGGCGTCTGGCACACCGCACGGCATCAGCGACATCCTCAGCAGACCGGTGGCTCCTCCAAACCACAGCCTCCTGTCCGGCTACTCCCATGTTGGGGGATTCAGCGGACCAGGTGCCCAGGGCATTTACTATGGTCCCCAGATGGGCAGTTTTGCCAAGACGGGAAGCGAATATGTAGCCAGGGGCAGGAGCTGCTGGGCCGACCCGGTTCCGGACTGGCACGAAGGCCGCGTATGTGGCAATTGTAAGTAGCAAACTAGGCATGGGGGAAAGGCTGCATGGCATGGGGACACGGTGGTTGTGGATTGAGCTGGTTGAGAGCATCCCGTAAGGGATGCCGTCGGTCTCCAAGAGTGGAGGAGAGGTAGCAAAACTTTTATCGGATCTGGAAACTGGTCCCAGAATCGGTGCGGTTGTCCCAGGGACTTATCGGGGTGCTGTTTCAAATGTGTGGTGTTTTCCATGTTGACGTAAGAAGGTCTCAGCTCCAAAACTGCTACAACTCAATTCCTGCAGAGAAGATACCACTGTGAGGTGTGGGGCGAGGGGGAAACAACGGAGCACAGAGTATATAGAAGGGAGGATAATTTGCTGAGGAAGCTGAATGTGGATTTCTGTTGGAGCTGAGTGAAGTTGGGAGGTCCTGGAAGGAGGAGTGACCTGAATAAGAGCCTAAGGGACGAGGTGGGCTATTTCTCGATAGAAATAAAGAGGATAGGCTACATTCTATGGATGAATGTAGGAGACGATAGAGCTGCCAATGTTGAGGAATGCATAAACTCCGTAGCAGTAATGTGAATAGAATTAGAATTCTTAGAAAGAATTAGAATTAGAATTAGAACAGAATAGAATAGAATAGAACAGAACAGAACAGAACAGAGCAGAATAGAATAGAATAGAATAGAATAGGAAAGAATAGAATAGAATAGAATAGAATAGAATAGAATAGAATAGAATAGAATAGAATAGAATAGAATAGAATAGAACAGAACAGAATAGAATAGAATAAGAAAGAAGAATAGAATAGAATAGAATAAGAAAGAAGAATAGAATAGAATAGAATAGAATAGAATAGAATAGAATAGAATAGAATAGAATAAGAAAGAATAGAAGAATAGAATAGAATAGGAAAGAATAGAATAGAATAGAATAGAATAGAATAGAATAGAATAGAATAGGAAAGAATAGAATAGAATAGAATAAATATTGGAAGGAATAGAATAGAAAAGACGAGAAGAGAAGAGAAGAATTGGAAGGGACCCTGGTGGTCTTCTAGTCCAACCCCCTGCCTAGGCAGGAAACCCTACACCACTTCAGACAAAGGGTTGTCCAACATCTTTTTAAAAACTTCCAGTGTTGGAGCATTTGCAACTTCTGGAGGCAAGTTGTTCCACTGATGAATTGTTCTAATTGTCAGGAAATTCCTCCTTCGTTCTAGGTTGCTTCTCTCCTGGATCAGTTTCCACTTATTGCTTCTTGTCCTGCCCTCAGGGGCTTTGGGGAATAGCTTGACTCCCTTTTCTTTGGGGCAGCCCCTGAGATATTGGAATGCTGCTCTCACGTCACTCCTAGATTCATTCTTTTCAAAGCGAGAGAAAGTTTAGAGTTGCCAGAGTTACAATAGCAAGCCCATGATGGGACATGTGCAGACTTTTTGCCTCTGCTGCATCACTCACAGGTGACTTTTTTGTTTCTGGAGTTCTGGAGTCCAACCTTCCTCCTAACCTCACGTTCCTGCACTCACTTTTGTTTCGCAATTCAGCATCTCAAAGAAAGGGTTTTTTTTTGTTTTTTTAAATGGTCTTCTAAGAAGCCCACCGGATTCACCTGGCGGGACGGAAAGGTTTCTCCAATCTTCCTGGTTTGCTCCAAGGCAGAATATCCTCTAAATCTCAGCTGCCACCCAAGTGCCCCTTGGAATGACTGATGGTGCCAAGCAGTCCAGGGTAGCTGATAGGAGGCTCAATTAAGAGCTAGGAAGGAGGCAAGGAGCAACTCATTAGAAACAAGGGCAGGGCCAACTATTATTATTATTACTTTTTGTATTGAGAGCAAAAGGACTCTCTCTACCCCGTTGCCTGAAGAGATGGTGGGGACCCTGAACCCCAAAACTTCATCACATTCTTCGGCTAGAATCTCCTGGCTGTTCTGATTATTGTAGACCGCAAGATGGAGAAAAACCAGGAAGATATTCCATAATGGAGAAAGAGAGAGGGAGGGAGGGAGGGAGGGAAGGGGAGAGGGAGGGAGGAGAGACAAGCGAGGACAGAGAGGGAGGGAGGGAGAAACGGAGAGAGAGAGGGGAGAGAGGGAGAGGGAGAAACAAAGAGAGGGAGAGGGAGGGAAGGAGTGAGAGGGAGGGAGGGAGGGAGAGGGAGGAAGGGATAGAGGGAGAGACGGAGAGATAGAGAGAGGGAGAGAGGGAAAGGGAGAGGGAGAAACGGGGAGAGAGGGAGGGAGGGAGAGGGAGGGAAGGAGGGAGAGGGAGGAAGGGAAAGAGGGAGAGACAGAGAGAGATAGAGAGAGGGAGAGAGGGAAAGGGAGAGGGGGAAACAGGGAGAGAGAGGAGGAGGGGGAGGGAGGAAGGAAGAGGGAGAGACAGAGAGAGATAGAGAGAGGGAGAGGGAGGGAGAGAAACAGGGAGAGAGGAGGGAAGGAGGAGAGGGAGGAAGGGAAGAGGGAGAGACAGAGAGAGAAGAGAGGGAGAGAGGGAAAGGGAGAGGGAGAAACGGGGAGAGGAGGGAGGGAGGGAGGGAGGAAGGAGGGAGAGGGAGGAAGGGAAAGAGGGAGAGACAGAGAGAGATAGAGAGAGGGAGAGGGAAAGGGAGAGGGGGAAACGGAGAGAGAGAGGGAGGGAGAGGGAGGAAGGGAAAGAGGGAGAGACAGAGAGAGATAGAGAGAGGGAGAGAGGGAAAGGGAGAGGGAGAAACAGGGAGAGAGAGAGGGAGGGAGAGGGAGGAAGGGACAAAGAGAGGGAGAGAGAGGGGGGAGAGAGAGAGGGACCTTCAAAAACACCCACCCCCCATTGTACCGCAGAGTAGGCTCCAAAGTTTACCATCTTTTTTTTTTTGTTTTAGTTTCGTTTAGTTTCCTTTATTGTCCTCGCACCTTGTACAATGAAATTAAACACCATCTTCAGTGTGCATTATAAGTATAAAAATAAAACACGACCACACACCCTTCACATTCTGTACAATTGTATTGAAAACCCCTGATATTGCATTCGTATCGCACCGTACCGTAGAATTCAACAGAGCTACTGCACGAACTTGGAGTTCTTCAGCGCAAACTGAGATTCCCAGAAACACGGCTGACCTCTGCAGAAGCCTCCACACACACCCAGAGAAGCTTCAACTATTAAAAGGAGACATGTTAGATTGGTAGAAAGGGACAGCCACGGTAAAATCTTACTCTTTCACACACACAAACACACAGGCACCCCTTAATAAACGGGGACAACTACTCAGATTTGGCCACTGCTGTCCACTTGGGGTTGAAACATAGAATAAGAGAGTTGGAAGGGACCTTGGAGGTCTTCTAGTCCAACCCCCTGCTTAGGCAGGAAACCCTACACCATTTTAGACAAATGGTTATCCAATCTCTTCTTAAAAACTTCCAGTGTTGGAGCATTCACAACTTCTGGAGGCAAATTGTTCCATTGATTAATTGTTCTCGCTGTCAGTAAATTTCTCCTTAGTTCTAAGTTGCTTCTCTCCTGGATTAGTTTCCATCCATTGCTTCTTCTCTTGCCTTCTGGTGCTTTGGAGAATAGCTTGACACCTCACTCCATCTCCTTCTTTGTGGCAGCCACTGTTTCTTCCTAACAGGGAGGACAATTAAACCAGTGGAACAGAAGTTGCCTTCAGAAGTTAGGTGGGTGCTTCATCAATGGAGATTTTAAAGAAGAGATTGGACAGCTATGTATGTCTGAAATGGGATAGGATTTCCTGATTCAGCAGGGGTGGGTTGGACTATAAGACCTCTACGTTCCCTTCCAGCTCTATTCTGATGAATGGATATATGTCTTTGCTGCCTTGAGTTATTTGAAAACCAAAATAAAGGTGGGATAAAAAAAATCTATTGAATTATTTGTAAACAATAATAATGGTGAGATAAAAAAACAAATTGAATTATTTGTAAATTATAATAATCACAGTGGGATAAAAAAACTAAACAAATGACACACAACACACACACATTATCCATAAAGCAGAGAATAAGGAAGGCAATTGATTATTTTAGACCATCAGTCTCTTGGGGCACAGAAAAGGAGGAAGCCAGAGAAATTCTCCTTTTAAGCAAGGAGGGGGAAAAATATATCAAAGCAAAGGTACAGGGTGAGTAAGACCAAGACGTGCTACACAATAATAAAACCAATCGTGAAAAACTTCAAATAAAGAAAGAAAGAGGAAGAAAGCTCAAAGGCAAAAAAAATGGCGTAGGGTTTCCTGCTTGGGCAGAGGAGGGGGTTGGACTAGATGACCTACAAGGTCCCTTCCAACTTTTCTGTTATTAAAAGAAAGCGAATTGGAGAGTCTTGGTCGATAGATATCAAGCTTGGGAAGGAAGAAAAACTTGATTCTTGTGGCTTCCATGTGTAGAAGGCTCTCAGAAATGGGGAGCGTGGATGGTTAGCCCCAGGGCAGGTCATCTGGAGTGGAGATGAAGAGGGAGGTCAGTTGGGGTCACGGTGCCATGTAGACTTTGGGGAAGAAGCCGGGGAAAGACACTCCTCCACCGTGGAAGGCGCCCCTTATTAGCATTCTGGCCCCTTGGGCAAACTTGCTCCTTCCTTACCTCTTTGTAGCTAGTTTTGTGGGGAAGCAAGCTGTTGGAAATTCACGCCAAATGCTCGTGCGTGCGCGCGCGCACACACACACACAGAGAAAGATATTTCCCCTGAGATTTGCATGAAAAGACAGTCATCTTCGGCAATGTCAAAGGTCATCGGAGCTTGCTGTTTTCTTGCAGATCAGGGACACAAAAACAGCATTTAAACGGCCACTTTCCCAAAACTCCAAACCGCCTCTCAGCGAAGGGTATTAAGATCTGGTGCCCGTGGGAAGAAGGTGAAGGTTTGCCCATCTAGTCTCCCTTTTACAGAAAGTGAGGGACCTTGGAAGGGACCTTGTAGGTCATCTAGTCCAACCCCCAGCCCAAGCAGGAGACCCTACACCGTTTCTGACAGCTGGCAGTCCAGTCTCTTCTTGAAAGCTTCCAAGGAATGAAGCTCCCACAACTCCTGAAGGCAACTTCTGTTCCATCGGTTGATTCTTCTCTCTGTCAGAAAATTCCTCCTTATTTCCAGGTTGAATCTCTCTCCTTGTTCACTTTCCATCCGTTATTCCTTGTCTGGCCTTGGGGTGCCTTGGAAAATAGCTTGACCCCCTTCCTCCTCTCTGGGGCAGCCCCTCAAATATCGGAGCACTGCTATCCTGTCTCTCCTGGTTCTTCTCTTCACCAGATTAGCCACTTGTGAGTTTCAAAGGTATAACTGCAGACCTGTCATCAGGGATGCAAAACGAAACAAAGCAACTACTCCCAGTTGTTTCTGCTGTCCTTTGTAAAGGGCCAATGAGCAATTAGAAGTTACATTAGGGGGTTTCAGAATGAGTGGAGGGAATGCTCCGAGGCAGCGGCTAGCTTCATTATTAAAAGTAAGGGGAAATTTTATTTTATTTTGTTGCAAAACAGCAGAGGGCGAATCAGAATTGGCTGTTTGCTTGGAATATTTCAGCCGATTCAAATTTGCTAGTCGACTAGTTAAAGCAACGCCACCATTTCTGTTGGTCAGCACGTGTGGTCTTTGCGCATCGCCTGAGCTCTGTCTCTCGTATTCCCCGCTTAGCCTTTCTGGGTTGTCCTGCCCCACCTTCCTCCCTGCCTACAAGCTGTCCCAATCCCCAAAAGGCCCTGGCCTGACTGGCCCTGGTCCTCCCCATTTTCCTCCCAAGACAATGAAGCCCCCCCCCCCCTCAATCTCTGTCCGCTCCAGTTCCGGCTCATCTTCCCCCACAGATTCACAGGTTTTGATGTGGGCGGAGGCATGACAGTTTTTATTTGGTGTGACTGTGGGCAGGCAGAGGTCAAGTTGGGTGTTTGCAATGGCCTGCCAAAAGGGGACTTTGGGGTAGATACCTGGGAGGGGGGGAGAGTCTCGATTGCTGGTCAGTAAGTCTTGGTTAGCCCCTTCCCATCTAAAGAGAGGCTCCTGGGAAGATGTTTAAGCAGGCATTCAGTTGGTACGGACCAGTTTGAGAGAACCGGTAGTTCCGGCGATGAGTTGGCCCCATCCACCCGCCCCTGCGCTAGTCTGTCCTATACTTCCTTTGTTTGAAGCCCAGTTGATAGGCGTGGCAGAGTGGATTGTCATACCTCACTGGGGCTGAAGGTAAGTTTTAGAGCTGCCTTCTAAGGCACCATGCGCGGTCGCTCACTGAACCGGTTGTTACACCGGTTGAATCCCACCAGGGTGTTGACGCCGGGGCCTATTCCACACCCAGTAAGCTCAGACATCCAACGTGGGGAACGAAGAAACTCCTCGAGAGCCATCCTGCCCAGAAGTGTTGAGGTTCAAAGCATTAGTTAACTTTGGGTGCTGCCCTTGGGGGAAGCTGCACGCCAGTCTGTGACCATGCTGCCCGTCTCCCTCCAAACAGCCGCAGGGCACCTGGGTGACGGCCTCCACAAGAAGAAACACACCCGGCCGACCTTCACAGGCCACCAGATCTTTGCCCTGGAGAAAACCTTTGAGCAGACCAAATACTTGGCTGGGCCTGAGCGGGCACAACTGGCATATTCCCTGGGCATGAGTGAATCCCAGGTAAAGGTGAGTTTTCCATACTCAAAACTATGGAGAACGAGGCAGGCAGGGCCAAGGGTTGGTAGAGGTTCGCTTCATGGATAACCCACCTTCTCAGCTTAAATGGGTTAGCAAGACCCAACTTATCCATCTAGAAATTAAAGCTATAATTCGGAAAAGGGGCTTATTGGCCACTTATTTAAATTCTAAAGATCAGGATGGAGAGGCTAATGAGAGGTTGGTTCATGATAATGAGAGGTTCATATCCATTCCCCAAATATCCAATTACTGGCTAATTGCAAGTATAAATATCGATGCCGTAGATATAGTTGGGGTATCTTTATTCGTATCGGCAATGCTGTACCTGTGTGAGTCCTCAATGAGTTATGGAAAGGTACCTTGTAGCTGAGGAGTCTTTTTCCAGAAAGATACCAGGGGAATTTGTTGAATTCTGCAGAGCATCTGGCCACCGGTGGGGCCTCTGAGCACCTCTGGAGGTTTGAGAACATCTCAGTGGGTTGGTTTCAAGATGTGGATGGGTATCTTTCAATCCCTCCATCTATTCATCCCTCCATCCCTCCATCATCTATTAAGAGTGTCTACAAAGCACCCATATTAGAAGTAGGCGTCTACTTTGGAAGCTGTTTCTGATTTTAAAAAACGGCTGCTCTGCAGGATCACACATATTTGGAGAGAGTTCTTTTTAAGAGATAGATTAGAAAGGGGGTTGGACTAGAAGACCTCCAAGGTCCCTTCCAACTCTGTTATTCTAAAATATGGCTTTTATACCTTATCTATTTGCATGTCTGCCTATATCATGTATCGTTTCTCTCTCCTGTTATCTCTATCATCTGTCTCGCTCTTATCTATCATCTTGTCTGTCTATCTATCTTTCTATCTATCTATCTATCATCTATCTATCTATCTATCTATCTATCTATCTATCTAGTCTATCTATCTCTATCTAATCTCTATCTCTAGTGCTCTCTTGCTCTCTCATCTATCATTATCTATCATATATCATCATCATCTCTCTATCATCTCTCTATCATTTATCATCTATCATCTTTCTCTCTCTCTAATCTATCATTATCACCTCTCTTTCTATAATCTATCTTCCTATCATTATCTATCACCTTTCTCTTTCTAATCTATCTCTATCATCTATCTATCAACCTAGAACACAGTAGGTATCCTGAAAAGTGTCCATGGGCATCTGATTGGCAGTGCCCATCCTGACTTGTGATAAAAACAGAACTCACACCTTGCAGTTAGGGAGAGAAATTGAGTCTGTGTCCTGAAAACGGTTATGGAACTAATCTATTTCCGACTCTGGATTGTCCTAGACACGTCAATTAAAAACATGGACATGATGATACTTTTGTCTTCATTAAACTTCTACCCAATGCTAAAATGAAAGACACCCCAACACAAAGGACTTCCTTTTGCTTTTAAGGCTGCCAGCCTGCCGCGAGCAGAAAGCAGGTCTTCTTGCCAAAAAGAGAGCCACTCTCAAGTCAGAATCTGCATCCTTACCCAAGTCGCCCTTGATTTTTCCTAAAATTCAGCCTTCGTGTCAGAATGACAGCTGCCCATCCTCGCAGCGCATGTGACAGATTGACAGGCTGAATTGGGTCTGAAATAGAGTATAAAGACCTGAAGCGTTGAGGACAACCAGGTCCGGTTGGACCCCTTCCACACCTGCTGGAGGTACATCTTGTTGAGTTTCCAGCAATATCTCTGGCTTTGAACATCCCAGCAAAGGAATTCGGAGGCTGAGACATCTTCAGGGATGGAGGTCAAAAAAAGATAGGAGGGCAGTTACATCCACGCAGTTGGAGCCCCACCATTTTTAAATATGACTCACATAAAAATCACCCCATCCCTGTGGACACTTCTGGTCCTGTCATTGTCCCTGATGATTCTTGACTCTCGACGAATGAATCTTTTCTTTTATGGGCACTGAGAGCATTTGCCCCAAGGGAAATTCCCTGTGTGTCCAATAATCACGCTTGGCTAATAAAAAAAGAATTCTATTCTATTCTATTCTATTCTATTCTATTCTATTCTATTCTATTCTATTCTATTCTATTCTATTCTATATTTTCTCCTATTCTATATTTTCTCCTATTCTATTCTATATTCTACATTCTACATTCTACATTCTATATACTCTATACTCTATATTCTATTCTATTCCTATTCTATTCTATATTCTCTCCTATTCTATTCTCTATACTCTATACTCTATATTCTATTCTATTCTATTCTATTCTATTCTATTCTATTCTATTCTATTCTATTCTATATTTTCTCCTATTCTATATTTTCTCCTATTCTATTCTACATTCTACATTCTACATTCTATATACTCTATACTCTATATTCTATTCTATTCCTATTCTATTCTATATTCTCTCCTATTCTATTCTCTATACTCTATACTCTATATTCTATTCTATTCTATTCTATTTTCTCTCCTATTCTATTCTATATTCTATATTCTATATTCTATATACTCTGTACTCTATATTCTATTCTATTCTATTCTATTCTATTCTATTCTATTCTACTCTACTCTACTCTACTCTACTCTATTCTATATTCTCTCCTATTCTATTCTCTATTCTCTATTCTCTATTCTCTGTTCTCTGTTCTCTGTACTCTGTACTCTATACTCTATATTCTATTCTATTCTATTCTATTCTATTCTATTCTATTCTATTCTATTCTATTCTATTCTATTCTATTCTATTCTCTCCTATTCTATTCTATATTCTATATACTCTATATATTCTATTCTATTCTATTCTATTCTATTCTATTCTATTCTATTCTATTCTATTCTATTCTATTCTATTCCATTCCATTCCATTCCATTCCATTTTCTATTCTATTCTGTTCTCATATTTGGAAGAGGTCCTGCTGGAGATGGCTTTTTCAAAGTTCAAGAGCTTTGATTTCTTGGTTACTCCCTTTTGAACCTTGTTCTTTCACTCTCTCTCTCTCTCTCTTTTTGCAAAAATAAATGCGGCTATGGATTGCCTCTAAATTAATAATTAAAAACTCCTGCCCAGCTCAACAACCCATTAAGACAGCCACCACTCATTGGAGCACGTACAGCCAATTCATCCGGCGAGCTTGTCAGTGGGTTAATTGTGTGATTTAATCTTCATAAATAGGAGCAGAAATTAATTGTTGGTTCCGAAGGGAGTGGAGGGGGGGCGGGAAAGAGACTTCAAATAACACAGGCATCCCTGCCTTAGAAAATGGCACCTTCTTCCATGCTAGAACAAGGAAAACATTTCAATTAAAAAAAAAAATAAAGTCCATGGCCCAGTGAAATGGAAACAATCCTTGGCACTTCGGCCCTTTAAAGGTTTTGAATCAAGTGATCAAATCAATTCATTGTCTAGAGCAGGGGTGTCAAGCTCGGTTTTATTGAAGGCCACATCAGGGTTGTGTTTGACCTTGGGAAGGATGGGGTGGGCATGGCCAACTCAACATCACTTGTGTCGGGGGCATCTGTGGTTCTCTGCCAGTGAAAATGGGCTCCCGAGTTCTGGTTTTGGCTGGCATGGCCTCCTGCAACCCTCTGCCAGCGAAAACGGAGCTCGGGAGGGTTCCCGAGCTCCATTTTCGCTGGCAGAAGCACCATGGGCTGGTCCTTCACTGTTTCCAGGGCAGCCCTTGTGGGCCAGATCTAAGCAACCTGAGGGTCGGATCCGCCCCCTGGGCCTTGAGGTGACACCCTTGGTCAGCAGTCTGCAATCTGCGGCTCTGGAGCCACATGTGGCTCTTTCGGCCCTCGGCTGATCCCACCACTGGCTGAGCCCTCCCCTCCCTGTCATTCCTCACCTGGCCTGAGAAAGTCAGGGTGATGGCGGGGGATGGAGACTCACTCCATATTCCAGAGCAAGAGGTGACTGGGTGGGAGTGAGTGATGTGGAGTCGGCCACGCCTACCCAGTCACACCAGTTGTTAAATGATTGGCTCCTGGTGTTTTCTTTCCTGTGGGAAACGGGTCCAAATGGCTCTTTTGAGTATTTAAGGTTGCAGACCTCTGCCCTTGGCCTAGAACATGCAGTTGGAGACTCAGTCCAGAGTACAACCTTTTGCCAGATCTTTGTGCTCCAAGGCAGAGTAGCAACTGCAACAGGAAGTCTGCTAAATTTATCTCCCCAAGAGCCACCGCTCTCAGAATTTCCTCTCTCTGACAACCAGTTCCTCCTTTCTGTTTTCTTCCCAATGACCATCTCCCTGGAAAGGGTCAATCACATTGGCCCAACAGTTGAACTAACTTCTGGTTAAGATGGGGTCCCAGGGGCTTAGATGTCTCAGGGGCTGTTAGGTTGCCCACCCCTACTTCAAGTCTAGGCCATGTTCTTGTAAACCCAAGGATCCCTGATGGCCTTGCCTCCCTCCCCCCTCCTCCCCAGGTGTGGTTCCAGAACCGGCGCACCAAATGGAGGAAGAAGAGTGCCATGGAGCCTTCCTCCTCTTCCCCACAAGCAGGCGCCGGACCAGGAGAGCGCCCCATCTCTGATGAGGATGACGAGTACAACAAGCCCTTGGATCCAGACTCCGACGATGAGAAGATACGTCTCCTGTTGCGCAAACACCGGGCCACCTTCTCCATCCTGGGTCTGGGCTCCCACAGTGGCTGAGAAGGGCTGGGCTTGATGGCGCTTGCAGCTTCTGGGGGCAGAAGTTGGATTCAGCAGGCTGGACTTGTGTGTGGGGGGTGGGTGTCTCGATGGTGAGAGGGTTGGGGAAGCCTTTCTCATAAGGAGGACACAGAGGTTGCACTTCTGGACTTGGGTAAGCTGCTGTGGTTGCATACCAGCAGTGGGATCCTACCTGTTCTGCTACCGGTTCGGTGATCACACGTGCACACACCTAACACGCGTGCGCCACTTTCTCCACACCAGCTGAGGCCTGCAGCGCCAATCAGCTGAGAGGATATAGAAGAGAAAAGTGCAGGGGCAGGTGGGAGGGACGATCCTATGCTTTTCTCTTCTTTCTCCTTTCAGCTGATTGTTACAACCGGGTTGGGTGAACCGGTCTGAACCGGTAGCATACCACCATTGCTGTATGCATGTCTGGGGTCAAGGAAGAAGCCGGTTAATATTCAGCTTGCCCCTTGGACCTGAGGTTTGCCTGCAGCCTTCTGTCCGATTGGGAAAGAGATGTGCTTTCATTTGTCACTGCGTTTTTAACCATCATCACCATAATAATAATACCAATAGGCGAAACGTTTCAATCAAGCTGCAAAAATAGCTCCCAAGATTTACAGAGATAGCATAACGGGGACGTTACATCCATTCGGCTCCAAGTTTCCTTTGCTAGCTTCTTCTCCCTGGTTCAAACGGAATTATGTTGGAAATTTTGCAGGGATTTGGGGGTGGGAGAAAGGAAAGTTGGAAGAAAAGAGGGTACTTCCAGTAGAGTTATGATTTTATAATGCAACCGCTATGTTTCACCCAACTATTTTTACAAGAGGTGCTAGATCGGTGTTTTCCAGCCTTGGTCCCTTGAAAAAAATGGGTTTTTTTTCCAAACTTTTATTGTCAGAGGACAACATGTGTACGATGAGATTGGCTGAGCCTCCCTTCATGTACCCCTCCCCCCCGATACAATACAACTTACAGTGAAAGACAGAAAATCCCTAAGCCAGTAAATCCTACTAACAAACACACAATCATGTGAACTTATTGCACATCGTGCCAGTCCCACGAGACAATTGTACTACGTTGTTGTAAAGTTATTTTCCATTCAGGAGTCTGACAGGCCACGCATAAAAACTGTTCTTCAGCCTGTTTCTGCAACTGCCCTGGTTTCTATAGCTCCTTCCTGACGGTAGGAGAGCAACAAAGGGCTGACCAGGGTGGGAGTCGTCCCTGAGAAGTTTCCTCACTCTTCTAAGGCAGAGAGTTGAAGTCCACCTCGCTTCAATGGACCAAGGTTGGGAAACACAAGGTTTTGGTGATTCTGGTGATCCTCACTTGGAAGAACCTTTTCCTTGCTTCTCTTTCTCTCCACCATATTTCTTTCTGTCGAGAATAGATGGAATATCAATTAATTTAAGGTCAAGTAACTGAGGAAGAATTTCAATTATGAAGAAAAGGGGCTTCTGATGGGCTCATCCCAGGGGTTAGATTCTACTGGTTCGGATCGGTTCAGACGAACGGTAGTTCCAGTAATCATTTGGCCCCGCCCACCTGCCCTAGTCTGTCCTTTATTTCCGTGTTTGGCAGCTCAGCTGATTTGCATGGCACAGCGGATTTCCACGTGAATCAGCTGTTTTATTCACCGGGGCTGCAGTAGAAGGTACGTTTTAGAGCTGAAAACGGGCATTTTTCAAATGCTGCGTGCATGCATGCTCACCAAACCTAACTAACAAAGTCACAAAAGTAGATAAATTTCCTTTAATACCTCCAACATGGCCCCCAATGTCCAGTTATCCTCGGATGGAGATAAGCTCTTCCAAAAAAAAAAAAAAAACAGTCTACAAAGGGAAGAAATGCAGTCCGAACCCAAAGTACAGATAAATTAGAAATTTTAAAAAAAACCCAACACAAACCACACTGAAGTAATTAACAAGACAGGCCAGGATAATAAATTGCAGACTTCCAAAAGAGAATGAAGCACACCCGGTTGGGAGGATGCCAAAACCCAGATAAGCCTCCAGAAAGATAATGCACGATTTGCTTCCAGCAAGGTGCTGTGTGCAAATGCCCTTCTTATATCCTGCTCTCCCCGCCGCAACTAATGAAAGGGATCAGGGCCTTTTCTTCTCCCGTAAGCCACGTTGCTCCCTTCTCCATTCCTTCTTGCTTGCCCTACGATGAAGAAGGGGTGGCCCTGGGTCTTCCTCTGAATGCCCAGCCGGACTCCACCCTTCCCCCATTTCTTCCACAGCCACAAGAGCCGCACTCCCACTCCCTGTCGGCTGCTCAACCTCCCCCTCAGAATCAGACTCCAACAAGGGCCTTGACATGGTTGTTACATCAGTTAAATCCCACCACTGGCTCATCCCCATTGCTAAATCACATTGTTTTACTCACTCTCAAGGAAGAGAGATGGAAAGGAGGAGAGGGCCTCAAATCAGTCCACACCTGGTCATGCGTGAAGCCCACACCTTTTAAATGTCCTGTGCATGTAACTTGTATTGGGAAGAAAAGGGCAGCACTTTAATAATTGCCAGCCAGAGTTGTTTTGGATAGTGAGATGGGTGGCGGATAAATGTAATTACATAAAACAAAATGAAATGTATAAAATGCATGATGGCAAGCACTTTCCTGAATGGAAGAGAAGCATTGAACTGTGGGGTCCTTGGTGCTCCCTGATGGTCTCCCTTGGTGGTCTCCTTGCAGACATTTCATGACTCAACTAGGGAACATCACCAGTGCTAGAAAGGAACGGGGTGGGCTGTTTGTGGTCCCGCTCTGTCACTACCAATGTTGGTGAGTTTTGGCTGTTTCTTGATTAGGTTGTGGTTGTTGTTTTCTAGTGTTTGAGTTGATATATCCTTGATTGGGGTATTGTTTATTTTTTGATTGTTGGTCTAGTATTAATCTTGGTGTTAATCTCTGCTGACCTGGATACTGATTGCTGGCAAGGAGGGCTTGTGGCCTCTTAGGTTTTGGATCGTTTCTTTTAAATGGTATGTAGATGTGGTTTATCTCCAAGTGCCCATTGATGGCTTGATTTATCAGAGTGCCAGGCTTCCAAGAAGCAGAGATTTTGTTTATTTTATTTTTTATTTTATTTAGTTTGTCAATTGCTTAGAAGATAATAGGTATAAGTAAAAACATAGTTATGAATACATGGATACATATAAGAAAAATAAAAGAAACAATAGGACAGGGACGGTAGGCACTTTGGTGCGCTTATGCACGCCTCCTACAGACCTCTTAGGAAAGGGGTGAGGTCAGTAGTAGACAGTCTAAGGTTAAAGTTTTTGGGGTTTGGGGAAGAAACCACAGAGTCAGGTGGAGGATTCCAGACATTGAGCTCTCTGTTGCTGAAGTCGTATTTCCTGCAATCAAGTTTGGTGCGATTAACCTTGAGTTTGTATCTATTGTTTGCTCTTGTGCTGTTATGGTTGAAGCTGAAGTATTCATTGACAGGTAGGACATTGCAATGTATGATTTTATATACTATACTTAGATCGGACCGAAGGCGGCGTAGTTCTAGGTTTTCTAGGTCTAGAGTTTCAAGTCTGGTGGCATAAAGTATTCTGCAACCAGTAGAGGAATGGAGAACTCTTCTTGTTATCCCAATCAAGAAGCTACCAACTCAAACACTCGAACAGTAAACAATAGCCTTGAAATCACCAAGAATACTCTCACCGACACTGATAGGGCAAACTGCTTGCATATGAACAGGGAGCAAATCCCACCCCCTTCTAGCACGGATGATGTTACCTAGTTGGGTAATAAAACACTTGCAAAAAACCCCAACCAAGCTCAGAGAGCACCAAGGACCCCGGAACCCCTTTACATGCTTCAACCTCCCCTTGCAAACATTCCTTCTGGACCTGAAATCAATATAGGAATATGAAGAATAGCATTAAATCAGAGCACTTTACTTAGCTTCATTCTTTTGCTATTTTCTCAAGAGGAGGCAAAATGTCTTCTCTGATTGTTTGCAATTTTGTCAAAGTTCTTTGTAATGCACAGCGGTACAGAATTGCTTTTGATAAGAATATAATTCCCAGGTTAGGGAAATGACATATAAAGTAACTAATGTAGACTTGTAACATACTTAGTGTAGGATGGATAAATTAAAAACCTTAGCAGCCTTGCTGGAATAATTCTGACAAATGCAATTTCTATGGCAGGAGTTTGACGACAGAGGAGAACACGTCTGGAGCATTGTTTTAAAAATCTGATTTAAAAATAGGCATCAAATCCTATATATAGATAGAATTTGATGTATATAATTTGATGTATATTGGATGTATATATACATATATAGGCATATTAAAGGAGGATTTCCTTTACACTGAAAGTAAGAAATGCAAGCTTTTTAAAAAGCTTAATGTAATATATATGTGTGGGTGTATGTGTGGGTGTATAAAGGGAGTCCTCCTTTAACAACTCCAATTGGGGCTGGCCATTGAAAGTGGACGCTAATTGAAACCACAACTGTGTTAGGATCTTTTTTTTCCAACTCTTTTGCGTTAGAAACCGGCATGTGAAGATTGGTCACATAGTTAATTTTCCATCACCGTTATAACTGCAAGTTGTGGCTAAACAAAGCGGTTGTGAAACCTGAACCACAACTGTAATTCCAGGTTCAATTACAGTTGCAAGCCCAGGATTATTTGTAATTTTAAAATTCGGTATAATCCTTCCCTGAAGCCTTCCCTAAGATTCAGGATTCATTTTGTCCTATTCATCCAACTGGGGATGGCTTTGTTTCCAGATATTGTGGTTTCAGGGGTTTAGTTGATGTAGCTCCAATTTTTCCAATTTGCACATGCCATCGAAAGATGGTGGGAATTGCCCCCCTGTAAACTGGGCAGAAACAGAGGCAGGGGGGGAATCACACTACTTTTCATTTCCTTCTAGTGTTTTGTCTCCTGGTTTAATTTCTTTTCAAAAGCTACTTTTGCATAGATTTGGTTCCGGATGTGATATATTTTGAGGATGTTAAAAATAAAAAAGGTGCATCATTTGATATCAGGAAAGGAAGATCATTCGATTTTTCTCATCTGCCTTTTTTTGTTTGTTTGTTTAACCTGTTTCCCAGCCTTGGAAAAATGGGAAATTCTGACAGGTGAAACAGAATTAGAGAAGGAAAGACCTTTAAAAGGGGCTAATTTGTGGATGGAGAAAGGGCTGAACACCTGGGCATTCATGCCCGGGAGATGGGAATCCGATTTTGAAAAGCTTAAACCCCTTTCTGTACCCTTCCTTAGCTAGCAACCAAATTCGCAGGCTTCTGAGTTGCGTGATGCAGCTCTTTCCATTTTCAAAAATTGTATTAAGAAAGAAAAAAAACCTGTACAAAATTGCATATATTTACGAAACGCATTGCAGAATGCACAACAAATGTGTACAATCGTGTTCAGAGAAATGTGCACCCAATGTATGCAGGGTAAGTGCAAGCTTCTTGTTCGAAAAAAATATGCATCCCCTTGCTTGATGTACTGTAGTTGTGAAAAATGAGAGAGAGAAAAAGAAACTGTAGATCAAATGAAACATAACAGATTCATTCATTCCTCCTGCTCCTATACGCACATCGCCTGCAACGTCTGCTTCGGTCTTCTTCAAAATAGGGCAGGGCATCTCCAAAAGTTTGGAGCAATAGATAAATAAATCTTGATATTTCCCACTTTCAAGCCACGATAGTTGAAGATTTGCAAACGACGTGGTTTGCTTTCCGGGAGGTGAACGCCTGGATCTTCTGGCAGGCGGGAGAGATAATAGGAAAATAACCAAGTTTATCTTGGTTTTCCCTGCCAAAAGGGACTCGAAAGTCTCTAATATAGAATGAAGACAAAGGTTCCCTTAATTGTCGAGAGCTTCAGTTGGTTCCATGTCTGTCGTTGTGGGTGCATTTGTGTGTCTGTTGAATGGAATCCGACCTTCTTTTGCTTCTCAGTTCTTCTCGTATCTGCAAACTGTTAGAAAGCACAGAATGCTGCGGATATTCTGTAGAGATGCGTTTGCGGTTTCATGTAGTCCAGGCATATCTGTGAGATTCGGGGTAAAACTTCCTGCGGTAAGGAAAAGTCTGCAAAACTGGGAAACAGCATAAATGTGCCCGGCTTGGTTACAGTTGGTGAATGGCACAAGGTTCTTTGGAGCCCTGGGTGTGGATGGGTGCATGCCTGGCGGGAGCTTGGGTGAAGCGCATGGGGTGATAAAGGATGCGCTGAGCGCTGGGGATGGGGGAATAAGCTGTACATACAGGTGCCAATCAAATTCCTCAATAAAAAAAACATAACCTTCATGTACCTCCGGTGCTGGGTTTTTTTTCTCCTCCACACACAGAAGAGAGCGGAGGAAGAATGGCGGCTCATGGAAGGATCCATAAGGAGGTGTCTGTGTGTGACTCCCAAATCACATTGGCTTTGTTCAGGGAAAGGAGGAAGAGGAAAGAAAAAAGGAGGGAAGGAGGGAGGGAGGGAGGGAAGGAGGAAGGAAGGGAAAAAAAGGAATAAGGGCGGGAAGGAGGAAGGAAGGGAGGAAAAAAGGGAGGAAGGTGAGAGGGAGGGAGGGAAGGAGGAAAGGAGGAAGGAAGGGAAAAAAAGGAATAAGGGTGGAAGGAGGAAGGAAGGGAGGAAGGTGAGAGGGAGGGAGGGAAGGAGGAAAGGAGGAAGGAAGGGAAAAAAGGTATAAGGGCGGGAAGGAGGAAGGAAGGGAGGAAAAAAGGGAGGAAGGTGAGAGGGAGGGAGGGAAGGAGGAAAGGAAGTGGGGATAACACCACCCTTGTGACTGTCACTTTAGTGATTCTGTAAAGTGGTTTTGTTTTGTTTTTAAGGGAGATAAGCACGTTTGGGTCCTTTTCCGCAAAAAATGCCAACTTTACTCCTCTTATTTGCTGACGAGAATAAGACCTGCCAGGGTTCCGGGTCTCCGGGTTATAGCTTGACTGTTGTTTTTTAGGGAAATCGAAATGTTGGGTGGCCTTTTCTCTTGGGCCCAGGTGAAAAAAAAAAAAAAAAACCCAGATAAATTGGAGTGAAAGAATGCCGCCGAGACAGACTTTAAAATGGCTGGATTGCTCTCTTAAGTCAGGGGTCTTCAGGTGGGCCAGAAAGATTAGCCGCTTCTATTTGTTGCGATCCCATCTCTTCTTGCAGGTGGAAGAAGGGGGTGGGGGGAAATTCTTTGCTGGAGCCCTTGTACTTTCTCGAGTCTTGCTTGTCAGTTCAAAAGTCATTCCAAAGTCGCTCTGGCTGGGAACCTATTAGCACGCAATCAATCTCAATTTATCTTGGGCCGACCAGCAGGAACCTATTGAGCTGTCAAAGAGGCAGAATTGATGTGGTGTCAATAGCTCCTGTTTGCGCCCGTTCCTCCTGGCCAGGCAGTTGGGAGGTGCTGAGTGCGCTTGGGTCACGTGCTGAAGTCTACAAGGGTTGGGTCCCGGTTCCAAGATTGGAACCTTCCAGAAACAGGGCTGCTGTAGAAACCCAGACTTTGACCAGAAGTCAGAGAAAGCAACCAGATGAGAAGAAAAATGGGCTGAGGTATCTAGATCGAAATCTAGATCGGGGTGGTGGTGGTCCCCGACTCCCAGGTCAGTGAACTGGTAGTTTCGATGACTGAGTGGCCCTGCCGTGTCCCACCCTGCCCTGCCCATCTCAGGAATCCCCACGCGGCCCATTTTGGACCCCAAGGAAATGCAGGGGGTACGTAGAGTTCTGGGAGGTGGAAAATGGGCACCCTCCACAGCCTGTTTTCACTCCCAGGATGGTGCAGGAGGTCAACTAAGCCAGTGGTGGCCAACCGGTAGGCCGGGGACCACTGGTGGGCCGCGAGAATATTTTGGTGGTCCGCAGAGAAATGTTCTCCCATGAAAGCAATTAATCCAGGCTACGCGGGAACACAAGGCTGTGCTGCCCACATGGCCTGCCCACCCTTTGGCCGAGTGCAAACCTTGAGTAGAGCCACGCGAGCTGAAACTGGGAGGTGAGACCAACGGTGGGGGAGGGAAATCCGCCCCGGGGTGGCTTGCTGATGTTGGTGGGAAAGTCGATCCCATATTCCAGAGCTGCCAGTAGCCACAGGACTGGCTCTTTGGTCACCCCAGAGCAGCTCCTCCAGTCCATGGCAGGCCGGTGCACCCGGATGGAGAAGCAGCTGCTCCGGGATGACCGAAAGGCCAGTCCTGTGACTCCTGCAGCTCTGAAATACGGGACCGACTTTCCCACCAACGTCAGCAAGCCACCGTCAGTCAAAATTCATCTTAGTGGTTCGTGGGATTTAAAATTATGACTTTGGTGGTCCCTGAGGTCCAAAAGGCCATGCCCACCATGGCCACGCCCACCCAGCAACTGGGCAGAGAACCAATTGTTAAATTATTTGAAGCCCACCACTGCATTTGTAGGACATTTTCCTGTAACGTAGCCCCCTCTTTCAAGATTGTAGTTCCTGGTGGAGTCTACCTTTGAGGGAACTAGAAGTGAGATAGCTAATCACCCCTCTCTGCCTCCCAGGGCAGGACCAACCATGACTCCATCCCAGGTGGCAGCTGGCTGGAAGCAAACACAGCTGCAATATCTGGAGAACAGGAAAATCAATGGGTGATAAGGTCCATCAAGCAGCAATTAATAAACCGACCCAGAGCAACAATGGAGGGAGAAAGGCTGGGATCCATTGCCCATTGCTAAACCTGCTTTCCTGAGTCTTTTCTTCCAAGCTAGAAGGTCAACTGGCATTCTCGGTCCACGTCATCCTCCAGCAAGAAGGAGGTTAAAAATAGACTTTAAAAAAGAACGGATGGTTTGTAGGTCTGTGTGCTCGAAGCCGTGCCTCCAACGTGGCAGGGCTTCAACCAGCCTGACTGAGTCTGCCATCTTGATTTAGTTGGCTGTGGATTCCCCTGTTATCCATCTGGCCTTTTGAAAATGGCCGACATTTGAATACGGAAGGGCGAATATGGCTGGTGTTTTGTGATCGTGGTCCTTAGGGCGGCCATGTTTTTTTGAATCCAGTTCTGTCATACTTTTAGAACCATAGAGTTACAGGACTGGAAGGGACAGCTTTTAGAATTTACAGAATAATAGCGTTGGGAGGGACTTTTGAGGTCTTCTAGTCCAACCCCGCCTGCTTAGGCAGGAAATCCTATACCATTTCACACCAATGGTTATCCAATCTCTTCTTAAAAGCTTCCAACCTTCCTCTCTCCCTCCCTCTTTCTCTCTTCTCCTCTCCTTCCCTCTCCTTCCTTCCTCCCTCCCTTCCTTCCTTCCTCTTTCTCCCTCCCTCCCTCTCTTCCTTCCTTCCTCTCTTTCCTCCTCATTTCTCTTTCCATTCCTTCCTTCCTCTCTTTCTTTTTCTCCTCTCTCCTCCCTCCCTTCCTTTCTCCTTCCTTCCTTCCTTCCTTCCTTCCTTCCTTCCTTCCCTCCCTCTCCCTCCTCTTTCATTTCTCTTTCTCCTTCCTTCCTCTCTCTCTCTCCTCCTCCTCTCCCTTCCTTTCTCCTCTTCTCTTTCCTCCTCCCTTTCCTTCCTTTTCCCTCTCTTTGTCTTCCTCCCTCCTTCCCTCCTTCCTTCCCTCCCCTACAACTAAAATCTGAAAGCAAATGCAAACTTTTAACCATTTAGTTTGATTGAAGATTTTGCTAGGTTTGTGCCCAAGGCGAACATAGAACAGAAAAGAGAAGAAAATAACGGAGCTCGGAGGGACGTTTGAAATGAATCAAAATCCCCAGCATGCAAGAAAGTCAGATATGATTGTCTCAAATGTCCCTTTAGAAGTTGCCAGAAGAACCCCAAGGTTCTTTGTCCGAGTCCTTAAGGAGACGTTCTTGAGGGTTTCAGAGGTGAGGCAGCTTCTAGACTGTAATGGAGGCCAGGGATAAAGTCTTGCCAACTTCCCCGGCGCAGTGACTTTATCTGAGTGGTCTTCTCGCTCACCTTGCACCCCCTCGTGCCGATGGAATATTTTTTTTGACATTTTCTAAGCTGTTTTGGCGTTGCTGACAATTTTTAATGTACTAACTGCCTGGTCCAGTGAGCTGATTAATTGGCGCAGGAGAGATCAATACAAAACAGAAAATTAAAACAATTTTAAAGTGATTAAGTAGTTTAACACCTGTCCGCCATGCCGTCAGCACAGGAAGAAAAATACAGCAGGTGGCAAAAGGCCTCGCGCAGCCAGAGAGAATGACAAATGGACCTCTTTGGCTCGCCCGTTTGCTGGGCCGCGGGAGTGAAGCGAGCTTTGGCCAAACATCCCTCCAGGATCTGCAATGACACAAACAAACCCCCTTCCTATTTCTTTTCCTCGGAGCCCTTGCCTCTCTCACGGCTGTTTTCTCTCCTTCCGTGTGGGAGGGAAAGAGGAAGCGGAGGCAACAGACTGGGTTCAGCCCCAGTGTGGGTTCTCGGGGAAAGAGAGACCTTCGACTCCGTTTGTGGGAAAGGTATATTTTTACGACAAACCAAGTGGGTATGGTGTAGCAAAGCCCGAACTAACCGTTTGCACGTGAAGGTTCCCCAGTTAGCTTTCCCCTTTATGTCCCTCTCCCGCCGTCATCTCCCTGTTGTCTCGCCAGGCTCAAGGTTGACTCAGCCTTCTGTCCTTCTGAGGTGGGTAAAATGAGGACCCGGATGGTTGGGGGCAAGAGGCTGACTCTGCAAACTGCTTAGAGAGGGATGGAAAGCACTGTGAAGCGCTATAAGTGCTATTGCTACTGCTATTCCTTCCTTCCTTCCTTCCTTCCCTCCCTCCCTCCCTCCCTTCCTTCTTTTCCCTTCCATCCTTCCTTCCTTCCTCCCTCCCTCCCTTTCTTCCCTTCTTTCCTTTCCTTCCTTCCTTCCTTCCTTCCTTCCTTCCTTCCTTCAGGAGGAGGAGGAGGAGGAGGAGGAGGAGGAGGAGGAGGAGGAGGAGGAGGAGAATAATGACTTTCTTTGGTGCTTCTGAGCTTGGTTCCTTCCTTCCTTCCTTGCAGATCCTTCCTTCCTTCCAACCTTCCTACCTTCCTTCCTTCATCATTGTTAGTAGGAGGAGGGGAGCTACAAATATTTTCCTCTATTAGTACCACTCTACCAGCCCTGATGTTGTTTTTTGAAGATGTCTTTATTAGAAAACAACCAACATCATCATTGTTAGTAACAGCCATGGAGCTCCTCCTATTCCTCCTCTATTAGTACCACTCCCTACCAGCCTGATGATGTTACCTAGTTTGGGTAATGAAATGTCTGCAAGAAAACAACCAAACTCAAAGAGGCCCCAACAGTTATTCTCCTCCTCCTCCTCCTCCTCCTCCTCCTCCTCCTCCTCCTCCTCCTCCCACACTTCCTTCTAGCACTGATGATGTTACCTAGTTTGGTGAAATGTCTGCAAGAAAGCAACCAAGTTCAGAGAACACCAAGGCCCCCACAGTCTCCTCCTCCTCCTCCTCCTCCTCTAAGCCCACTTCCTTCTAGCACTGATGATGTTACCTAGTTTGGTGATGAACCGTCTGCAAGAATGCCGCCAAGTTCAGAGGACCCCTCATTTCAACCCTGAAATGCTACACACGTTCTTTTCTCTTGGCCCCTTATTTCAGATTGCTTAATTTTGAAACCGCAACGCAACCATTCCTCCCCTTGCTAAGCTTCCCTGGCTCGATTTCAGGGTTTGACTGCGAGGCGAAGTTTTGCTAGGCTGCAACTTTGCCCTGGAAAGCGTCGCTTGGATCTTTAGGCGATGGGCAACGAGAGTTAAGCAGATGATAGGAGGGGTGTTTGTGTGCAAGGGACGGGGGTGAGAGATCTTGGCAGCCGGATGGATGGTCTTTCCACTTCAATTCCACATCCTTTTTCTTCCAGACAAACCCCGTCGGATTTTCATAAATCAAATCACACCACTCTTTAATAAAAATTTATTGACTTACAAGTGATTATTTATCAAAAGGCCATTAATAGCAGATCCTGGAATGATGTGCTATTGGGTGGCGCAAGGAAACTAATAGGAAATCAATGCTTACACCCCGGGTGGAATGCAGCTAAGGGGGCCTCCGTGTCAACCCACCCACCCAATGGCAGCCGGAGCCGGCCCTTGCCTTCCTGGTTGCCCAAGTAGACCTCAATTTATATATCATTTACAAATGGGAGTGATCAATACTTTTAATCTAGAGCTAAATTTATTAACTTTCCCATCGGAGAAAGAGAGAGGTATTGACTGGGGGACGGGGAGCGATGGTGGCAGGAGCGCCAGAGGGGGACACTCAGGCGAGATGGATGCTTCTGAAGTCACCTGGGTGGCCTTGTAGCTATGGATGCCTCTCGGCTCTCGGCTCTCTTTATTTGCTTCCCTTCTTGGCTCCCTGGACAGCTGTCCTTCCAACAGATTTGCCAGACAGGTGATGGCTGGGAGACGCAGCTGCCTCATCCAGGGAAGGTGTGACGCCCAAGGTGCAGAGGTGGGTATTCAGCCGGTTCGGACCGGTTCTACAGAACCGGTAGCAGAAATTTTGAGTATTTTGGAGAACCGGCCAATCCCACCTCTGACTGGTCCCGCCAACCCCATCTATTCTCTGCCTCCCATCGAGTCCAGCTAATCAGCTGGGTCTCCTTTGGTTGCCCTGTGCAGGAGAACAGAGCTGGAAAGCAGGTTAGTGGGGTGGGGAGGGAAGGCGGATTTTGCAGTATCCTTCCGCTGCCAAGCCCACCAAGCCACGCTCACCAAGCCACGGCCTACCAGAACTGGTAGTAAAATTTTTTGAATCCCACCACTGCTAAGGTGGCTTTCTTTGAACCGCTTGCAGCGGCACACACACATACACCACATGCACGTACAGATTCATTTTGGACCACTTAATAACCTCCTACCCAAGGGAAATCTGAGAAATTTTCCACTCCTCATATATCTGGGAAGGGAATGTCGCTGCTAGTCATTGCTGACGATCTCCGTTGTCGTGTTATTGCTACCTGTGTTAAAAATCTAAGTGTTAAACAAGGTGTGTTGATTTCTTGCCCAGCCCTTGACTGGGCGTATCAAACAGATCTATAATTTTAAGAGAGTTGTTGTGGATACCGAGAAATTAGGAAAAGAGGCTGCCTGCTGAGACATTTCCCCCTGTTATGGAATTCTACCTCAACATTTCTCCTTTATTGGAGACCCGAGGGGGTTGACCAAGTATTTCATGGGTGAAGCAAAGAGGCCTTTGTTTCAAACGTTAATTGGGGTAGTATCATCTGCAAAAGCGATTCACAATCAGAACTGAAGCAATTCTTCACTCTATTTGTGGGCAAAGAACCTAGGTGGTTAATTTCTTAATAGTTTTTCCTGGAAAAGAAGAGATTATCCCATAATACCCAGAGGTGGGTATTCAGCCAGTTCGGACCAGTTCTGGAGAACCGGTAGTGGAAATTTTGAGTAGTTTGGAGAACCGGCCAACCCCATCTCTTCCCCGCCTCCCATTGAGTCCCAGCTGATCGGCTGGGTCTTCTTTGGTTGCCCTGCCCAGGAGAACGGAGCTGGAAAGCAGGTTAGTGGGGTGGAGAGGGAAATGGGGATTTTGCAGTATCCTTCCCCTGCCACGCCCACAGAACCGGTAGTAAAAGATTTTGAATCCCATCACTGATAATACCACAATGGCAGGATCCCCCCCTCCCTTAGTGGGGACTCTAGTATTACTCCAGAGAAAGCTACCTCCTCGAAGATGTTTTGAAGGAAGTGTGTGAAACCAAACCATTGGAGAAAGGATCGTACCCAGAGAGAAGATCCGTAGCTCAGGGTGGAAAGGAAGGTCCTTTAGAGGCTGTCTGAACTTGGTGGTTTTCTTAGCTAGTTTGGGAAATGAACCGTCCGCAAGTAAATCACCAAGCTCGAATAATATGCAGCTAGCACTATACTAATAACATTAAGGGGAAAAGGAAATTTAACTGTTATGTGTATCTCTATCCTATAGCTTGTATGGCCAAAATGATGGCCAAGAAAGTCGCACTGTGTTCAGTTGTTTTTTTTAATGTTTACTCAATAAAATTTATTTAAAAAGAAAAGAAAACGAAACCGCCAAGCTCAGACAACTCCAAGAACGCTCCAGAAAGGATTCTGTAATGAAGACAGGCAAGGAAGGCAGGACCCTTACACACACACACACACACACACACACACACACACATTCTACTTCTTGGCCGTGTTGCACAAAGTCCATGGCCTACCCAGAATTCTCCTAGCTTTGAAATACCTTTAGGGAAAAAAAAAACCAAAACTCGTTCTCCCAGATCGAATGGAGACGTGATAGAACGATTGCCGTAGACTTGGCGCTAGTTTTTAATTCACAGGTTGAGAGACGCCAAGGCGACAGGCAACGGAGCAACTAAGGAGCTGCTTGTTCGGAATTATCTTTCACCAGATCGGACCAAAGTTCAGGGTTGTACACAAACAAGGGAAAAAAGAAAAGAAAAAGGGCTGCTCCCTAGAAGGCCTGTTGCTTTTCCCCGTCCAGGAAGTTGAGAAGGTTGGGAACCCGAACCTGTCCAAGGTGTGGACTTCTTCCGCTTGGCTGTGAAGGGACAGCCCTTCCAACAGGCCCGTGCCGATCTAAGATAATCCCATGTTCTCGGGGACTTCAGGCAAAGGAGTTGGAGGAAGAACATTTGCATGTCTCGAAAGAGGGCAACCCCGACAGAGAATCTTGGGTGGGAACAGGCGATGCGCTGGTGTTGGATCGAAGGCGGCAGGTTCCAAGTTGAAGAAAGTCCTCCTTGGAAAACGTAAGATGCCGGAGAATTCTTCCAGTCTGTCTGTCTGTCTGTCTGCTGGAAAGAAGGAAGGGCTGAGCAAGACAAGGTAAGTCGTTTCTTCGCCATGAACATCTTTACAGGCGGTCCAGTTAGAGCCTTCCTAAAGTTGGAGGACAGCCCTCATCACCTCTGGAGAAGAGGACCTTAGGTTATCATGCTGGCTTGGGAGACAAGGGGAGCGGCAGTCCAGCGCGTTGAAAGAGAACATTCCACAGGATTCTTTTTCACACAGGTTGTACTACCAAATCTGGGCATCCGTTATTCATGTAGAGGTCCGTGTTTTCTTGAGATTATCCACCTCAGTTAAGTGGTGCAAAGGATGCGGCTGCTTTAACAATTCAAAGGGGAAAGCTCCTCTGCTTCCGAGTAGTGTGTGTGTGTGTGTGTGTGTGTGTGTGTGTGTATACACATACAGGCACACGGGTGGGATTCAACATTTTTAACAACCGGTTCTGTGGGTGTGGCTTAGGTGGGTGGGTATGGCTTGGTCATGTGACTGGGTGGACATGGCTTGGTGGTCCTGTGACTGGCTGGGCGTGGCCAACTCAACATCACTCACAGCAAGGCACGCATCTCCTCGCCTGGCCTCTCGTGACTGTGGGGATGCTGCAACAGTCGTAAGTGTGAAAAATGGTCCTAAGTCCCTTTTTTCAGTGCCATTGTAACTTTGAATGGTCACTCCACACAAGCAAAGTACCAGCAAAGGAGTGGGCAAAAAAACTCAGGAGGTTCCTGAGACAGGAAGTCTAGTCCTGCCAAGAGTGTAATAAGGGTTAACAGAGAGGCAGTTTCTGTAAGCAACACCAGAATGTTTCCTTCCTGCCTTCCTTACAGGATTAGGCCAGTATTTTCTTCTAACAACCGGTTCTCCGAACTGCTTAGAATGTTAACAACCGGTTCTAGCGAATAGTTGCGAACTGGTAGAATCCCACCCCTGCATACACACCTTCTCCCAAGATATACATTAGCTATTTATTTGTAGATAATATATCTTGTTTCATGTTTGAAGGATGAGAAACTTGTTTCTAATTCGAGCGGAGATGATCACACATGCAAGACAGACACAACACCCCAGTTTCACAGCCAGGAATTCCGGCTTGAGGTCCAGTGGGAAGGGGGCCACCTTCTGAAATCCTAAAAACCAGGTTTGCTCCAGTCAATCTAGGGCAGTGTTGGCTAACCGTTTTTGGGCTCCTGTGCCGATAATTGCAAGCATGCTTGTCCTCGCATGCCATCACCCAGAAGGCAATGTGCACGGACGCCCCATGCCTCTTGTACTTCTGTGCATGCACCCACTACGCCCTACGCATGACACATGATTCGGCACGTGTGTATCTCCTGCGCGCTTCCGTACCCCTGCAATAGATATCCAACGATCAGCTGGCAGGCGGCCATGCGCAGTACACCTTTTCAATGTGATTACTCGCTCTGCCAGCAGTAACGGCTCTGCATGCCACTTCCGCCATGTGTGCCATGGGTTCGTTACCACGGATCTAGGGTGAGGCCTTTGATCCTCAAGGACCGAGGAAGAGCTGAGGGCCTTAAGAGCTTGTGGATACCACATGACTGCAGGGTTAAGAGGGAGACTGGTTCATTCAGAAGGGGTTGATGCTTCAATTTAATCGAGGAATCAGAGCGGGCTAGAAATATGGGCTTGGTGGAAGCCTGTTCAGGCTCTCAATGAAGAAGTCGGATGCAGAGACCGCTCTCTGATGCCTCCTTGGTCTTTGGGTGTATGGTTTCCACCCAAGTCCATGCCAGAAGTAATGCTTATTCCGAAGTTAACAAGGAGCACTGCAAGGGAACCAAGCGCAAGAGGACCCAAATGCCCTGGGAGGAGGAGCCAAGGGATGAGTGGCATGCCGTCGAGGCAGACTTTAAAACGGCTGGGTTGCCAGGTATCGGGGCTTCCTGAAGTCGGGGCCGCTGACTTCAGCCACCAAAACCGTCTGCCTGGCTCAGCAAGTGCTAAATGTTGCCTTTCTTTACAGCTGAAACTGAGCGGGGATTACTTGGGAAGGCTGGAAGCTGGCAGGGGACAGGCACGGAAATGAAGCCTTGTGTAATTCGGCCCAGAGTTATTTGCAGAATCTGCTGACGGCGGGCCAAGTTTCCAAAGTCCCAAGTTCTTCAGGGGTCAAACCGGTCTCCCGCGGGGAGTCACCTGATTGCACCACCCAATTTATCAATTGCTTAGCCTGGTTTTTCCAAGGCCAACCCCCCCCCCCCCCGCCCCGCCCCATCCTTCCAATTGTGCCAGGAGAAAGGCATTAACGTGGAGCAGTGAAGGGGAAGGAGGCGCCAACTCTTTAAGGCTGGTTTCTGAGGCAGCCTCTCCCCCCCCGTTGAACGCCCAGAGAGCAACAATGCAGCGGAGGCCGAGGGAACACGACTCGACACCGGACTGCGTCCTTCAACATTATTTAATACAAAATGCAGAGGGGGGTGGGGCGTGGGGTGGGGTGGAGCCCATGCGGCAGCTGCATTCGGCTTTTCTGGAGAGGGGAGACAGGAGGGCGGGAGTGGCAAGGAGGCGTCGGCCCGCCCTCTGCAGCGCTCCCCACAGGAAGAGGGGGGAGGGGGGAATCTCTCATTTGGCGGCAGAGGTCCCGCCGGCCCGTCCCCTGGGGTGGGGTGGGGGGGACCCAGGTGGACTTCAGCCGATCCCGGCAAACGATGGGCCAGCGCTGCGTCTTGCCAGCGGTGGCCAAACTCTCTCCGTTGCCGCTCCCGGGCTTGAGCTGGAGAACTTAGGACACAAGGTCTCTTTCCTTCTGGGCGCAAGGCAGCAGCACCATGGGAAGGGGAGGGGAGGGTGGGGAGGCGCTAGTGAATGAGGAACCCCGCCCTCCCAAAGCTTGAAATGCTGCTGCCGCCGGTCACTGAGGCGTCCCGAGACCCGAGATTGTTCTTAGGCAGTCAGTGCTGTCAGGGATTCCCCTCCCCGGATTCCCATCCCTGGAAGCTCAGGAGCGGCTCCGGTCCTCATGATTCCCCACGATCATCTTGCTGTAGAGCTTCTGCTGCTCCTCCTTGAAGGCGTCCTTCACCTTTTCCCTCTTCAGGCCCCCGTCCCTGCGGAAGAAGTGGGACGGCTGTCAGAGCGTAACGGTCACTCGGGGCCCGAGCAGGAGGTCGGCTGGGAAAAGGGTGTTTGGGGAGCCTAAAGGACGGGGCTTTCAAGGTCCGTGGAGGTTCTCCATCCTCCAGGCCACGGTGGTCCCAAAGGTGGTTCCCCCACCCACACACCCCCAGGGGCAACTGGACTTTTTTCTTTTTTTCTTTTGAAGACGTTTCGTTCCTCATCCAAGAAGCTTTTTCAGCTCTGACAGGATGGTGGGGAATGTAAGGATTTATATCCGTTCCCCACCATCCAAGTCAGCTGAAGAAGCTTCTTGGCTGGGAGGGAGGGAGGGAGGGAAGGAAGGAAGGAAGGAAGGAGGGAGGGAGGGAGGGAGGGAGGGAGGGAAGGAGGGAGGGGAGGGAGGGAGGGAAGGAAGGAAGGAAGGAAGGAAGGAAGGAAGGAAGGAAGGAAGGAAGGAAGGAAGGAGGAAAGGAAGGAAGGAAGGAAGGAAGGAGGGAGGGAAGGAAGGAGGGAAGGAAAGAAGGAAGGAAGGAGGGAAGGAAGGAAGGAGGGAGGGAGGGAGGGAAGGAAAATAGCCATAGCCCTTAGACTTATATACCACTTTACAGTGCTTTCCAGCCCACTCTAAGAGGTTTAGAGTCAGCCTGGGTCGTCATTTTAACCACCTCAGAAGGATGGAAGGATGAGTCAACCTGGAGTCTGTCAGGATCGAACTGCTAGCAGTGGGCAGTTTAACCTGCAATACAGCACTCTAACTACTGAGAGGGCGGGAGGAAACCAGCCCTTGGACTTATATACCACTTCACAGTGTTTTACAGCCTCTCTAAGCAGTTTACAGACTCAGCCTCTTCCCCCAAACCATCTGGGTCCTCATTTGACCCACCTCGGAAGGACGGAAGGCTCAGTCAACCTTGAGCTGGTGAGATTCGAACTGCCAAAACTGCAGGCAGCCGGCAGTCAGCAGAAGCAGCCTGCAGTACTGCACCTCAACCACTGCGCCACCATGGCTCTTACACTTTATTTCCTCCCTTTTGCTCCCACCTCCGATCAATCAGCTCGGATTGGCTTACCATAAGAGATCCACCAGGCCTCCCTGTCTGGCGATGGCAGATTTTACCCGGTTGGCAAACTGCACGGCATCTTCAGAAGGCTGAAAGGGAAGGCAGCCAAGAGGGTCAGTTTTTTTCCTGAGAGAATCCGGGGGGAGTAAATCTCAGCTGATTTCCTGACATCCAAAGGCCTGGATCCAGTGAACTCACCTGCCTGGTCATTGGAGGCAGGTACCAGACACTGCAGACAATTGCCCAGCTAGTCATCATCCTGAGCAGATAGTTCACCATGCCGTATTTGCTGCTGTTAAAAAAGGCGTCTCCAAATTGAGGGTCATACTGAAGACAAAGAGAGAGAGAGAGAGAGAGAGAGAGTGAGTGTGTGAGAGAAAGGCAAGAGGGTGAGAAGGTTCACCCAGAGCAGAAGAACAGAGACTCCAAACAGAGCATAACAGGATAAGAGAATTGGAAAGAACCTTGGAGAACTTCTAATCCAGTC
This sequence comes from Pseudonaja textilis, assembly GCF_049901715.1. Taxonomy (NCBI): domain Eukaryota; kingdom Metazoa; phylum Chordata; class Lepidosauria; order Squamata; family Elapidae; genus Pseudonaja; species Pseudonaja textilis. The sequence continues at coordinate 2,197,818 of NC_141998.1, read as the reverse complement.
TCAGGACCAGGGATAGCGAACCTTTTGGCATCAGGTGCCCAGGCTGGAATGCGTGTGCATATGTGTGTGCCGAGCACCAGAAAACTGAAGACCAGCTGGCCAGGGTGCACATGCCTGTTTTCAAGCCATTTTGGACCATTTTCCGGGCTGTTTTTAAGCCCCTTTTGGACCTGTTTTTAGGTCATTTGGGGGGGGGGCAAAAAAACGACCTGAAAAGTGCCCCAAAATGGCCCCCAAAGATCTGGTTTTTTTGTCATTTTGGGGGGCTGTTTTCAGGTGCTCTGGCACCCGCAAAGACCAGCTGGCCAGTGCGCATGCGTGTGCCATAAACCAGAAGAGCAGCTGGCAATGGCGCCCGTGCCCACAGAGATGGCCCCTGCATGCCACCACTGGCACGCATGTCATAGGTTCACCATCACGGCCGTAGACCATATCAGACAAATGGTTATCCGGTCTTTCCTTAAAAACATTCAGTGATGGAGCAGACACGACTTCTGGGAGCCAGCCATTTCACTGGTTAATTTTTCTGTCAGGAAACTTCTCCTTAATTTTAGGCTGTTTCTCTCCTTTAATTAGTTTCCACCCGCTGCTTCTTGTCCCGCCTTAGGGTGCTTTGCAGAATAGCTTGACTCCTTCTTCTTTGGGGCAGCCCCTCAAATATCGGGACACTGCTATGTCACCCATAGAATAGAATAGAATAGAATAGAATGGAATGGAATGGAATGGAATGGAATAGAATTCTTTATCGGCCAAGTGTAATTGGACACATAGGGAATTTCCCTTGGTGCAAATGCTCTCAGTGTACATAAAAGAAGATACATTCGTCAAGAGTCAAGAATCATCAGGTACGACACTTAATAATCGTCATAGGGTACAATAAGAATAGAATAGAATAGAATAGAATAGAATAGAATAGAATAGAATAGAATAGAATAGAATAGAATAGAATTCTTTATTGGCCAAGTGTGATTGGACACACAAGGAATTTGTCTTGGTGCAAATGCTCTCAGTGTAGATAAAAGAAAAGATATATTCATCAAGAATCATCGGGGACAACATTTAATGATAGTCATAGGGTACAATAAGAATAGAATAGAATAGAATAGAATAGAATAGAATAGAATAGAATAGAATAGAATAGAATAGAATAGAATAGAATTCTTTATTGGCCAAGTGTGATTGGACACACAAGGAATTCGTCTTGGTGCAAATGCTCTCAGTGTCCATAAAAGAAAAGATATATTCGTCAAGAATCATCGGGGACAACACTTAATGATAGTCATAGGGTACAATAAGAATAGAATTAGAATTAGAATAGAATCCTTTATTGGTCAAGTGTGATTGGACACACAAGGAATTTCCCTTGGTGCAAATGCTCTCAGTGTACATAAAAAGAAAAGATACATTTGTCAAGAGTCAAGGATCATCAGGTACATGTTTCTGTGCACGCCATTCCCTGTGGTTGAAAGAATGGCATACCCAAGAATGTCTCTTCTCTAACTGCGTTCTGATTCTAGGACAGGTTCCATCAGCCCATCAGGACAAATTGTCCCGGTTCACCCTCAGGACTACCCTCTGAAACCACCCCCAGTATCTTCCTGGTATTGAGTAGGGAGGAGGCCTGGGCACCCATCCCAAAGGGAACCAGGGCAGCTAATAGTGCCTGAAGAGTTCTTCTCACCAATGCAAAGCCTGACAACGGTGCGTACGGACTGTCGTTGACTCTTTCAATCAGGGTTGGGGCAACTTTATGACCCGTGGACTTCAGCTCCCAGAATTCCTGAGCCAGCATGGACCGGTTATCCCTACACTCCAAAATAAGCGTCTCTGACAACTGATTAACAGGGCAGTTGGCAGGGTGGTAAGTGTTTGTGTTTGGAAGGGTGGGATTCTGAAAAGATCCCTGGTGTCAGAATCTCACCTGGGCTTTGTCCCGACCCAACCAAAATCCAATTCTGGCTCCTTGGCGCTTCTCTTGATCAGTTTGGCTGAATCCCGTAAAAAGGGAAATTCAATGCGGTGGGCAGACTCCACCAGGTGTTTTCCTCCCTGAGGATTACTGACCTAAGGCCATGTGGGTCACAGGGAGTACCAAAGTCCACGTTCTTCCAGTTACACACGATTGTGGGATTACAGGAAGGCATTTCAGGAGCTGCCTTGATGAAATGTTGGGTCCTACCTGCTTTCAGGTATCTCTGCTACACCCAGAAAGTTGAGCCACGCCTACCTTTCCAGGTGCCACTCTTATCTGTATCTCTTACCTTCCAGTTTCAGTGGGTTTGCTGAGCAGCAAGAATCCTTACCTTGATGGCAACAGGATAAACTGTAGCGTCGATCTCAAAACTTCCTTTCTTGAACATCATCACCGAAGTGTTGTTAATACATGTGCCTATTGAGAGAAATGAAAGATCATCTCCTGTCAGACCTGCTCGTAGCGGGAATAATGTTACAATGGGGACTGGCCAGACCTTAAAACAAGGAGCCCCTGACCCAATCAATCTAATCAAAACCCATCTCATTTAGACCGGCACACAGAAAGCAGGATGATAAGTTTCTTTGGGAACAGGACAAACTCTTTTAATTTACACTGCTCCTTCCAAATAATAGTGGTTTTCAGCTCAGAACAGGAAAATGGGAGCGGTTGTTCTCTTTTGTCCTTTTTTGTTTAGTTATTATTTTTATTAAACGTTTGATAAGGAAGGAATGCAAGTAGAGAAGGAAAAAAAAAGTAAAAAGAGAGAGAGAGAGAGAGAGAGAGAGAGAGAGAGAGAGAGAGAGAAAACTGCCCTGGGATAGAAGCTGTTTTTCAGCCTCTTTGTCCTTGTTTTTATTATCCTGTACCATCTACCAGATGGTAATCGTTCAAAAAAAAAAAAAAGATTTCCCAGGATGAGAAGGAACTTTAAGGATGTTTTGAGCTTTCTTGAGGCAGCGGGAGCTATAAAGCTCTTCCAAAGAGAGGAGAGGGCAACCAGTGATCCTCTGGGCAATGACATTAACCCTCTGGAGCGCTGCCACTGTGCAGTTGGCAAACCATACAGAGGTGCAGTAAGTAGTAAGTAAGTAAGATACTTTCTATGGTCATGTTCAGTTAGGAAAAGGAAGCTGGGGGCTATGTGCGTGTGTGTCTCTCTCTCTTTCTACTTTTCTCTGGACTCTCATGGTTTAAAAGGCCAACTTCCCATTTCACCCATTTTAAGTAACAAACTCATTCCTCTCTCTTAATCTGGCGCTTACCTTCAGGGAAAATAAGGACGGGCAGTTTACTTTTGTCATTAGCATGTTCTGTTAGCCTAAAGGAAGACAAAGAAAGGGAAGAGAATCTTAAGAAACGGCCTTGGTAGCTCTGGAATCAGATGTCAGCAACGCAGGACTGGATTCTCGGCCGCGGACACGCAATCCAGCGAGACCTGGGCTCCACTTTCACTCTGCAAGACATAAGCTACGTACCTCTTGGCCACTAAATGGCGATCTTTGACCTCAGACCGCTCAAACCAGACATGAGGACAAGCCTTCACCATGGCCCTCTGTATGACGCCCATGAGCCCTCCGTGGACTTGGCCCACCTGAGCAAAGAAGAGGAGGTCAGAGGTCACTTCCTGCAGCAGTACCAGAATAATGTAGCTGGCCCCAAATAGCAGCTTAATTCAGAATAGTTTAATCCGGAAAGAAAAGTGCCTTTGGCACGTAAGACACGTTGTCCTACAAAACATCTGAATACCCCTCGCTGACAGATGGGGTGTCATGGCCCTGATGGAGACTGACTCCGAGGGAGAGGAGGAACAACTGACAGGGAGTGGAAGTGTGGCTCCGGAGGTTGTGGAGGAGGCTGGGGAAGGGCAGAGGCCGGCTGGGCAGTCAGAGGAAGAACCAGGCCCATCCCCTCTTCATCCTAGGACACGCAGGGAGGAACGGAGAAGGCAACAACTTGGCTTACGAGAGAGGAAGCGGCCATGAGCCCCCTCATTGGTTGCAGCTGTGACACCTGGCTAAGAGTTTGGACCTGCGTACTGGCGCATGCTGGAAACAAAGTGTGTAAATATCTCTAGTTTATAGTTCCTTTCTGAGTTTGGTGTCCTTCCCAGTGTGTGTTATCTGTGGACGTCCTCTAGCCCTTATCTTGCCTGGTTTGTGTTGGCTTTTTTCCTTCTTCTTGTAACTGTTTGTGTGGGGATTTTTGGCTCCAGTCAAGGATATTTGGAACTTGGAAGCAAAGTGAAGGAATAAAAGGGGCTTCACCTATTTTCTGTGACTGTGTTTTGTATCCCACCCTGGGTCATCACATGGGATTGCTGTCCTTACCATTGCATAGTAGCCATCGCTGGCCAGAATGATGACATCAATTGGAGATGTATGGTTAGCCACACAGATCCCTCCGTTGCGGGGCCTGTTTTCCCTAAGGTTAAGAAGGAAAAAGGGATTAGGTGAAAAACTGAAGCAAATGCTCAATTTACTCAAGAGGAAGACAGGCAGCTTGCTTGCATGCATCCTTCGCTCTCTGTTCCCCACTCTTTTTTTAAAAAAAATAAATGTTTATTCAACGTTTCAACAATTAAAAACAGATCTCCACATTTTTCAACGTTACTGTAACAGTGTTTACACTGCTTAATAACATCTACAACTATGTTATCCATAGCTGTGTTAGATTCTTCCCCATTCTAAACATTTTTATACATATATACATATATTTACACATAGACGGTATTTATAATTTCGCACACATTATCATTTGATGCCTTTGCGTCTTCCCCTTAGCCATTTGTACCAAACATCTCATATCTCGTAATATTCTCCTTCTTCCTTATTTTTCAGTAACATCGTCAATCTGTCCATTTTGGCACTTTCGAAAATCTTATTCATTATTGCGGTTTCCGGGGGAGGTCATAGGCTGTTTCCAGTTTGGGGCGAAGGAAATTCTAGCAGCAGTTATAATATGGAGTATTAAGTATTGATATATTTTTTTTATTTAGTTAGATTCTAACATGCCTAAACAAAAGACACTTAATGGACAAAGAACTTTTAGGCCAGTTGAACTTGTAGACTTCAAGTTTAGGCCAGTTGAACTTGTAGACTTCAAGTTTAGGCCAGTTGAACTTGTAGACTTCAAGTTTAGGCCAGTTGAACTTGTAGACTTCAAGTTTAGGCCAGTTGAACTTGTAGACTTCAAGTTTAGGCCAGTTGAACTTGTAGACTTCAAGTTTAGGCCAGTTGAACTTGTAGACTTCAAGTTTAAGCCAGTTGAACTTGTAGACTTCAACTCCATGGTGGCTCAGGAATTCTGGAAGTTGAAGTCCAAAGGTCAAAAAGGGGCCCCAGTTCCCCACCTCTGCCCTAGGCCTTGCCCCAAAGACCAGGGCAATAGATACTTAAAACACAAGCACACAACCCTCCAAACTTATCTGAGAACCCCAAAATGCTGTGCCAACCCCCCTCCCCCAATAAATGGACAATTGCCTAGATAAATTACACCAGAAGTATAATCTCTATTCCCCTCTCCATGGCTTTTAGCAACCTTTCTTCATTCTTTGTTATTTATGAGGAAAATAGAAAGCAATAGAAATCTCATCCAGCCATCCTTCTGGTTGGTTGGTTGGTTGGTTTTTTGACAAAATAGAGGACTTTGTTGTTCACAAATATTTAAATCTTATCGTCTCAGCTATAGCAGTCAGTAATAAAAAGCTAGCTGGGTAATTTTGGGCCAGCCACTCTCTCTCAGCCCAACCCACCTGAGAGGACTGTTGTGGTGGGGAAAACAGGAGGAGGACTGTGTTCGCCCCCTCGAATTACTTATAGAATAATACAGTTGAGATAAACATCAAATAAATAAATAAAAAAAGCAAACGAGCAAATAAACCCTTGCTAAATAAATATTTAGAACAGAGGTCTCCAAACTTGGCAACTATAAGACTTGTGTGACTTCAACTTCCGGAATTCTGGGAGTTGAAGTCCACAAGTCTTAAAGTTGCCCAGTTTGGAGGCGCCTGGTTTAGAATGTTTATACATCTAATCCCTAACCAGTTCTACGTTTTGCCTGCGCTATCGTTCTAGAGAACCGTGGCACGTGGGAAGGTTTGTTCTCTTTCTTTGGGCCGATATCTCACAAACTTCCTCCCGGTCCCCACCATACCTGTGATGATAGGTGATGATAGCTGTAAGGGCTCGTATACAGATCCGGTAGCACATCAGGTGCACGTGCTTGCTGAGGAATTCTTTGTGCCTAAAGGCGAGAAGAACCGTGCTGTTATCCCATCTCAGTTTATAATTCAACCCAACTGCTGACATGCTAATAGTTTATAACATTACTCTCCTGCCTTTCCCAAACAATGCTTACAAACCTCAAGGAAAAATAATAATAATAATAATAATAATAATAATAATAATAATAATAATAATAATAATAATATAACAACAATAATAATAATAATATCCAATTTTACGTGTTGCTGGCTCACAAAGTTAATCAGGTTAATTAATTAATCGGATTCCCAATGAAGAAAAGCCATAATTTAAAATAGGTAGTAGGTTTAAGAGGGGGCTGTGAGCGTTTGTCTTCAAAGCATTCTGGGATAGAAAATAATATCCCAAATAATGCTCCAAATATTGCCTCCTCCTCTTACATAGATGTGCTTTGATGTCCACAGAGACATATGAAAAGGTGGAAGTTGCAATGCGATGGTGCCATGTGGCTGTGGTCATTTTGACAGGCGCACTGGATTTGCTTCCGATTTCAATGAAGGAGACTATTTGAGGCTCAGGGTTGGTGCTCTAAGGGGCTTTCTTGCAGGCTGTTTTCCTCAGCACCGCACGGTGTTCTCTAGTTTGGGTAATGAAATGTCTGCAAGGAAACAACCAGACTACCAAAGACCCCTTGCTCCGGATTTCTTGCAAGAACCCGCTCCTAGCAACGCCCTCTGCAAAGCAGGAACCTTAAGGTCTGTTGCAATAATTAACTGATTTCCAAGTAAGAAGTGAGGCGAAGAGCTTCCTCTTGAATTACCTTGGAAATCTTGAGCTGTGTAGATGCCAAGAGCTCGAGACAGGCATTTCCTTAAGATGTTATCTTACAACTAGTAAAGTCTGAAATTTACCCTGAGAATCCTGATCCGCCAGCCTTTCTACAGAATCTCTCCCTTCAAATCTCTCTCTTTTTTTCCCCTTTGTGCGCCCTCAAGCCATTCTTGGCTCTCTGCTGTCTGCCTTGGTAAGCCCAAGCTGTTTTCTCGGGCAGATTTTGGAAGTGGTTTGCCTGCATTCTTCTTCCCACACCTAACCGCCTCTCACACCTGCCCATTAAGTTTATTTAACACTCCCTCAAGAATCTGAGGACACCACCCCACATAATGGGAAGGAATGTCGGAGAAGGTGTCCCATTTCTTTTAACGCCTGGCTGTTCTGCCTAAAGAGTTGGGCAGAGAAGGAAGACAGACTTGGCTTTGCTGTTGAAGGACAATCCAAACTGTGGAGATGACAGCAATTCAATGGGTTAAGAGGGGATCAACCACTTTACCACCCCAACAATTGATTATCTTTTAGATGTTTACGTTCCTCCCTTTGGACAATGAATGTCATGTAATCTGCTGCTAAGGACTCACCTTCCATTGGGTAACAAACCCACCAGGGTAGTGCCCGACACCAAAAGGCTAATACCAGTAAAAGCCAGGGCAACCCTACAAAAGGAGGGAAAACAAGGAAGTAAGGTACAATTAAGGCATAGCTGGCTGGAGAATTCTGGGAGTTGAAGTCCACAAGTCTTAAAGTGGCCACGTTTGGGGACCTCTGCTATAGGGTGTCGACCTTGAAGCTGATCTGACCCAAGCTATCTTGACAGCTTCAGAATGGCCACACTGGAGCCGAGGGGTAGGGAGGGGGGGGGATTTGAGAGAGCTGGGATTCTGTAGCCAAAACAAAATATTTTCTCTTGGGATCCAAGGACATTGTCACACGTGGTCGGAGGAAGGAGGAGTGGTGTCACCAGGCAACCAGGCGGAGCCGCGATTGGACCATGCGACGGATCGTTTTGGGGGAAAGTGGCAAAAAACGTTTTACTTTTAACGAGGGGAAAACTGCGGGAAGACTTCAGAGTCGGTTTTCACCAGATCTGTGCAAATATGATATGCCCAACAAAGCCATTCTCGGAGGGATCTCTGCCTGCCTCGGAGTTTTGCTTGATGATGGAATTATTACTGGGAACCCTGAAATGGGGTTTGTCCGGGAGAAATGATCACGTGTCCCATCTTCCCCCATCGCCGCCCCAAGGAGAAGCCCAAACCTGTCCCTGGCCTTTACCTGAGTGGCAGCAGGAAGCAGTAGCGGACCACGAAGCCCACCCCCCACAGGATGGTGAGGCGCAGGCTGATGTAGTGGAAGTTGTAGTTGGTTCTGCTCAGCAGGTTCCAGGACTCCAGCTCCTCTGCGGAGAAGCGCTTGGTCACCTCGTCGTCCATAATGCTCTCCACGCCTTTGCGGCAGAAGTAGAAGATGTCGGAGAGCTCAAACTCGGGGGCATCCAGGGTCTTGTTGCTGGAGCTCCTACGGTTCTCTTTGATCTCCTCTTCCAACGAAGTGGGCTCTTTGGCAATGATTCCTGCAACGAGACACACACCTCTTCCAGCCGAACGGTAGGAGAAACGGTGCCTGGCGCACCACCACCACTCGCACCTCCCCTGCTCTTAAGAAAAGGCACCCGGCCCTCTTACCGTTGACGTAGGGCTTATAGACGGTGTGGTTCTTCTCTTTGGCGCCACGCTCAATCCTTAAGGTTGCCCACTGCAAGGCATAAAGAGAAAGAAAGAAGAAGTGAGATCTTTCGGAGCCGGGTGTGAAATCTTTGAACCAGGGTGCTGGCTCTGTGTGTAGATGGTAAGGAGTGACAGGTTTAGGGAAGCGATCGGAGGCTGGCAACTAACACAATGTCTTAGTTTTATCCTTGGGGCGGACAAGCAAAAGCTTGCCCACCCCAAGGATAAAACCACCCAGATGCAAACTGAGCGACGTGGCGTATGCAGTACAATGCAGTGAGCCATGCGTAGATCTGTACAACAACCACTTCACCAGTGCATGGCTCAACATAGGAGAACAAACCCCTCAGGGACTAGATTCAGCAGTCCATCTGCATTTAAAAGAGACAGGCCGCTCTTTTGAAGACAACAAAGTCCACATTTTGGACAGGGAGGACCGCTGGTTTGAAAGAGGGGTCAATGAGGCCATCTATCTCAAAATTGAAGAGCCCTCCCTCCAGAGGGGGAGGGATACGGCATCATGTATCTCCAGTGTACAACACAGTCCTTGCAACCGTTCCAAAAAGGCTCCACACCCATTTGCATCACTCGGGCACAGAGGAACCTCCAAGTGGCCTCAACGACCCTCTAAAAGGATGCAAATGACCAGCTCTGTCTGCAAGGAGTATAAATCCTTCCCTTCCCCACAATCCAGTCAGAGCTGAAGAAGCTTCTTGGATGAGAAGCGAAACGTCTTCAAAGAAAAAACCCAGAAAGTCCAGTTGCCTCTTGAGAAAAGCACCTTGGGGACAGCCAGGACTTGGTGGACTAAGAATCTCCATAGATATAACGCACTGCCTGTTTGGCAGTTCATCTAACATCATGGGGTCCAAAAATGAAAATGGAGAGGTGCTAATTTCCTGTCTCGCTTCACCAGCTTCCACTAGGCTGGGAGGAATATGCTGGACAGGATGAGGTCAAATCCAGAAGCTTTGGATAAACAGCTCCTGCATATGCTCTGTGGGAAGAAACTTGTCAAATTCAACCCTCAGCAACCTGCAGTCAAAAGTTAAATTCTGCCAAATTATGGTCAACAGAGCATGCAAAACTGTATTAGATAACTCTATTGAGCTTGACAGTGTGACCTAGTCACCCATCTTGCTAAATTGATGTTATTAATTACATTTATGACCACAGACCCAAAGACTGCTAAGCTGTAATCTGCTTGATATCTTTGTTCTTAATGTGCTGTGTAACACCAGCTCCTGTGATTTGTAAACTATGGATCGTGTATTATTAGGCTGTGAGAACGATAATTTTAGCTTCTTCCAGTAATAGACAATTTTTTTTTAACAATCGAGGGATGAATTATTCATTTTTTTCTGGAGGTGAATTTTGGAATATTGCTTTATTTTTTAAAGTAGTAGAGCAATAAGCTGTTTTAGGGCTTATACTGTATTGTGGCACTACATGTGAGAAAATTGCATCTCTCACGTTTCCCTTTTGACCTGGATTGCTGAAAATTAACGCCACGCTTTGCCAATCACAAATATAATAAGCCGTGGCATAACAGGAACCAGTGTGGAACCATTGAGTCTGTCCTGGTCATGGGCTTCCTCTAGAGTAGAGGATGAGTCATTAGAGAGAAGGGATGTTGGACCAGAATCCTTTGGCATAGAACAGCTCTTCCTGTCATCTTATCTCTGCCTCTTCTGTCATCATTCCTTTCTTATCTGGCCCATTAAGGAGGGGAAATCAAACTGCATTTTAGGTTATGGAGGCGGAGGACACACCCACCACCTGAAATAATTCACTTTGCTTGCAGACAGTGAAAACTTGCTCTTTGAGACTGCTGGGGCAAAGAGGGAAGCTTTCCAGGGGCCCTAGTTAAATCTGACCATGGGTTTCTTTTCAGCTTTTTTTATTTTTAAAGAAAGAACTGGCTGGTTCAGATGACAATGGAGAAGTTATTGCTGCTTGTTGGCATCTGCAAGTTTTATTTGCTTATTTTTCAATATTCCACTCTAAGCACCTTCCTTTTGGCAGCATCTAAGATCTTGACGACACCTCTCGACAGGGGCCTAGAATAAGACAGGGAGAACAATGCCTAAACCTAGTTGATAAGAATAGAAGCTCGAGGCAGCTTCCGCCTACTTAGATGAGAGGTCTGAAAAACGAAAAGTGCTGGCTTAGAGTCAAAAGAAGGAAATTTTTTTAAAAAAAAATCATAACTGAAACGCAAATCCCAGGAAGCTTCAGAGAGGAAAAGTCAGACTCTATGTTTAAATTGACTTCCAAGTTGCAGAATAATCGGCAGAAAGCCCCGCTAGAGCTGCCTTTGCTGCTAGTTCCTGCCTGCCTGACCTTTGTATCCCTGGTGTCAGACAGGCTGCCCACCGACCAGGCTGAAAGGGCGAGGGAAAATGCCCACGTTCTCAAAGATCCCTCTCATCCAGGGAACCCTTTTTTGGAACTATTACCACCTGGCAGACGGTACAGAATAATAAAAACAAGGACAAATAGGCTGGAAACCAGCTTCTATTCCAGGGCAGGAGCTCTGTTGAATTCTACTGTATAGTGCAGTGCTGGTGTGGTGTCGGGGGGCTTCGGTTCAATGTGTGGAGGGTGAAGGATGTGTGGGTTTATTTTCATGGTCATGATGTGCACTGAAGGTGGCGTTTGACCTCGTTGTATGAGGTGCAAGGAGAACAAAGTTAACGAAACGAAACTAAAGCAAGGTGCAGCAGAAGAGGGAAGTATGGAGATTCTCAGTCATCCAGGTCCTGGTTAGGTCTTAAAGGTGCTTTTTCAAAGAGGCAAAACTGGACTTTCTTGGTTTGTTTGTTTTTTCTTTGAAGACGTTTCGCTTCTCATCCAGTCAGAGCCGAAGAAGCTTCTTGGACGAGAAGCGAAATGTCTTCAAAGAAAAAAAAATAAACAAGAAAGTCCAGTTGCCTGTTTGAAAAAGCACCGCTGGGACGGCAGAAGAGGCACTTCTACCTGGCTGATTCTGAACGTCCTGGGCAGGCTCTCCGCTCCCTTCTTGCTCCCTCTGGGTTCTTCCCCTTTTTCTTTTTGGACCCAAATCCTTCGTTTCACACCACAACATCCACACGGTCTCCTGGAAACTAGCCTATCGTTGCATTAGAGAGAGATCGGGACCACCCCTAGGGCGGACCCCCGCTCCTCACCCCATGTTTCCTGCCCACTTCCCCTCTGAATTGAACACAGGCTTCATTAAGGATCTTAGAAGGACGACCATGCCTGTCTTACACACAGCCACGGATGATGGTGCCTGGAACTCCTGGAGGAAATACGAAATAGATACTCAACAACAACAAAAAAAGCACGCAGAATCCAATTTCTTGACAGGCTCTACTTTCATGCTGAAAAGAAGGGGAAAAAGCACCTCTATAACGGCCTGGTTTGGCTCTGCAACCCAGGCAAGACAGACACAGACTTCAGAGGGTAATTAGAACTGCAGAAAAAACAACGGCTACCAACCTGCCTTCCATCGAGGACCTGGATCCTGCACGAGTCCAAAAGAGGGCTGTGAAAATATTTATAGACCCCTCACATCCCGGACATAAACTGTTTAACTCGAAATGACACTATCGAGCCCTGCGCACCAAAACAACTAGGCACAAGGACAGTTTTTTTTTCCTGAATGCCATCACTCTGCTAAACAAATAATTCCCACAACACTGTCAAACTACTTAGTAAAACTATATTACTATTATTACTCTTATCCTTCCTATTACCTATCTCTTCCCACTTATAACCGTGTTCCTTGTATCTTTACAATTTATATTTCTTTTATTTGTTCCCTGGTATAATTTGATTACTTATTAGTAACCTATGACTGTCACTAAGTGTTGCATCTTATGGTTCTTGGTGAATGTATTTTATTTTTTTCTTTATGTCCACTGAGAGGCTTATCCACCAAAGACGAATTCCTCGTGTGTCCAATCACACATGGCCAATAAAGAACTCTATTCTAAAACAAGCTGGGATGGGGAGAAGGAACGCAAGCAATGCTTGAAAGGTAGCTAGAGAGATGACTTTGAAAGATTTTCAGTCCCAAGCGTAGCATTCTGACCTATGTCCTACAAAATACGTTATGCAAAATAAGCATGCTTGCGTTATACAAGCTACGCAAAAGGACACACAGATCTGGTTCAGCTGGACAATTTAAGCAACCCCACACCAAAGCTGGAATTTTGGGGGGGTGTATTATTGTTTGCTTTTCTTAGCATGGAATGTGGTCAGATCGAATCCTCCAAGGAACGTCAGAAGCCCCTCATATAAAAAAAAATTACCTACGTACATTCAGCTGACACCTGGGGGAAAAGTATTTGCAAAGGTTCTGACTCCCAAAACAGTTCCCACTGAATCGAACGCCCTGTGGAAATCCCTGGACACAAATTAACACTCCCTCCGGGTTACAGGCAACTCAGAGGTAGAAGGTCCTCAGGTGGCCATCAGCACGAAGGGATGTGGTGGCTCAGGCACTAAGACGCTGAGCTTGTCGATCAGGAAGGTCGGCAGTTCGGCGGTTCGAATCCCTAGCGCCGCGTAACGGAGTGAGCTCCCGTTACTTGTCCCAGCTTCTGCCAACCTGGCAGTTCGAAAGCACGCAAAAAATGCAAGTAGAAAAATAGGGACCCCTTTGGTGGGAAGGAAACAGCGTCCTGTGCGCCTTTGAAGGCGTTTAGTCCTGCCGGCCACATGACCACGGAGACGTCTTTGGACAGCGCTGGCTCTTCGGCTTTGTGACGGAGAGGAGCACCACCCACCAGAGCCGGAAACGATTGGCGCGGTTGTGCGAGGGGAACCTTTTACCTTCACCAGCATGGTGCGGGTCAGCCTGCTGCCCGCCATCTCATCCTTCAACTTCCGGCTGGTGCTTCACCAAGGAATCAGCCAATGTCCTGGGAAATCTACCTGAAGGACACTTGAGAGCTATGGCCTGAAATGGTTAAAGAGTGGAACGAAAAGCAGCAGAAAATGGAAGTTCCTATGATGGAGAAGCTAGGAACAGGGGGGGCTCCAATGAAACATCCGCTGAGGAGTAAGGTTGCCGAGTTTCTAACTGCACCACATTATTTGGAGCGGTCCATAGAAAAAGGACAGGTTCCTAAATTATCTCTGTATGTGAAAAGATGGAACACTAAAATTGAGAGCTGGATTCTATGTGGATAAGTACAAAAGTAATTCTTATAATTTGTACTTGGTCAAATAATCACAACATGCTGATAGAATCTGAACTAGGGTGGGCCAGGTCATGAAAGGGATTTTGGAGTTGTTGTGCATCGAAATACTGACCCAGAACTGCTGTTCAATACCCTGTTTTGATTTTTAAAGATGCCTAAGATACTGCTGTCACCAACTTCCTTTCAGAGGAAACCAAAGAAAATCTCTAAAAGCACTCAGCTATCCAGAGTTGAACAATGCCATCTTAATTCTCCTTTATTTCCTGTTTTTTATTTTTCCATAGTTTATTACTGTTAACAGGACATGCTTTCAACACAATCTATTGACGCAGTACAACGATTTGATTTTAGATGATTTCAAACACAATGAACATTGGGGAAACTGAAGTAATAAATGCTCTTATTTTAAGACTCGAAACTCTCATGTGTATTCTGATTCTGGCTAGTTTTGGAGGAATAAGGAAGAAAAGAGGATAGGTAATTCCCCAGTGACCGGCTCGCTAGGTGTAATTGTTTGTGTGACTGCAACCAGCCAAGACTCTGGTAGAATTAATGAACAGTGGTTTAACGGATGTACGGGGTCCCAGGGTGCGCATCAAGTTTTCGCGGGCGAAGCAGCCCTCAAGAAAGTGACAAATGGAAAAAAGAGGGAGGTTCTTTCACGCAACGGCTTCAAGGTGACCCTCTCAACATGATGTATAGCTTGGTCTTAAGTTTCCACCCCTGCTTCCATCCTTGAAAAGTGATTTGGAGAGGGGGGGGGAGAACATGGAGTTACAAGGCCAGCTTACGCCTGTTCACTGTCTTCCTTTTGGGTTGATGTCAGAGTCCGTATCTGAGCGGTAGGAGAACTGCTGTTGGGCTACTCTCTGTATAGCTCCTCCATTCTGACCTGAAAGCCATCTCCACCCGGGGGAAATTTTAATAGTTAAGCAACACCTTGCACCTGCCTGCCAGGGACATCTTCCTTTGTCCTTACGTAACGCTGACAACCCATAGTATAGCTGGACTTGCCTGAAACTCCACGTTTCCTAATCGAGCAGACAAGACCTGTGTCGAAAGAGCTGCTGAGTCATTCCTTTTTTTGTGCTGGTTGCAGGAACAACCCAGCCTCAGGCTGCTCCACGCCCCCCCCATTCTTCCCCCCCACCCCCAGGAATGTTAAAAGCATGGGAAACTCACCTGGAAGATCTGCAGAAGACTTTTCATGTAGAGACGGCGGATGCCAAAGGAAACGCCAAAGATGGCTGGCACAATGATGAAGACCAGAAGCAAAGTGAAGAGGACGGTCAGGGAAAGGCCCAACAGGTTAACGACCAAACTGTCAACAGGCAGCAACAGGAACATGATGAAGGGGAAGGAGGCAGGCTAGGCCAGTGCCCTGCAAATTCCCGACAGGCAGAAAGAAGCTGCCCTGGGCAGGCAGTCAGTCAGTCAGTCCTTTCCCCTGTCAACCAACAACAACTTTGAGTGTGCAGCAGGTCTCTGGCCTATCACAGGGGCCATTTCAGAGTTCACACCCTTCCTCCGGTGGGCTTGGGGTGGCCAAGGACCCCCATGATCTACCCTGGAAAGAGGCACAAACAGAAACTGGGAAGACTGGCTAGGGGCGAGAGGGTTACGCAATGGGTCACTGCACAAGCCACTGGCAGGGCAGGGAACAGCTCCCCAAATGCTGGGAAGAGAAGTCTTGTTTGAGTTTTCGGAAGTACCCAACGTCTCTTTGCAAGAACGAGATGCGCTCCTTCTCTTGCCCTGCATTGGCGGAAGAGCTGGCACCCTGCAAAACTAGCGCCCTTGCCCCTGGGGCACAAGAGCCAGCACTGGTTGTCTCGTGGAACTTGTGGCAAAACTCCTTCCAAGGCCCCTCGATCCCATCCACCGCCGAAAGCTGCAAGATGTCTTCTTGTCCATGGAAGATGTTCTTAAAAGTAGAGCCTTCCCAGATCCCAGTCACTAGTGAGGAAAGAGAAAGAAAGAAATCTCAGTGCAACCACAACGGAAGTACGGCGAGGCCACATAACCACTTACTTCTCTTTACAAGAACAGACAGGGGCAGCAGTGTCTCACTCAAAAAGCAGCGAAGATAAAAGCCAGGGATAAGCAAAGCAGGTCGTAAGCTTAGTAAGATCTGCTTATAATTGAGGAATCCTTTTAGGTCCAAGGACTCACAAAGACTCTTCCTAGCTTAAATATTCACCGGGATTTACGTTACTCATCTGTGGTCTTAAAAGGAAGAAACTTCCCCTAATTTGGGGAAGCTTCCTACCTATTCCTTAGAAGGAAACTGTGACTTGCCAAAGTGACCAAACAAAGTGACTAACTGTAAGCCTGGCATGCGGTCACAATAATATAATGGAATCCTAATCAGTACAAAAAGCGTTGTGCCTATAGAACCCCTTTCTTCAATCTGGTGCCCTCCTAACATTTGGGGACTTCCCATGGGTTGGGAAACTTGGGAGTATACAATTCCAGAGGGCAGCAACTTCAGAAGACGGATAGAGGTTATTTCCCAGGACTATTTTTCAAGACAACATGTCTACAACTTACATTGCTTCCCAACAACATGTTATTACTAAGGCGTTGTCTATTTTTTAAGATACTGTACTAAAATCTTTCAAAGAGGAAAAAGTCACTAGACAAACAGTATGGACGTGAGTGAAACACTCTCCCGCAAGCGTTAAAAGGCCCCATTTTCTAGATCAGGGGTCTCTAACTTTGGCGACTGAGCCTGGAGGACTTCAACTCCCTGAAGTCAGGCAGGCTTAAAGTTGCCAGGGTTGGACATCCCTGATTTAGATGAATCGGATGCAATGATGCCTTGCATTGGGGTCTTTTCCAGGTGGTCTCAGAAGAGGACCATGGATCAAATTATGGAGGGAACAATCCTGAGAAAAAAGGTAGTTAAGGGACCTGTGTTCTGAGCCACTAGAATATATCGAAAACTCTAGCACTACCTGCCACGGAATCACAGATGTTGTCACAAATCAGACATTTTCAAAGATGCGATTCCCGTTTTTTCTTCAAAGACAGTCCTGAGGAATTACACTAATAAACAGGAAAGATGTACATGGAATAGCTAAATAAAAAAAAAAACAGAAACAAAAAGTGCACCTAATCCACACACGCTGAATCTGAACCCAAATGAACAGATCGGGAAATCCCCCTTTAAAACATCTCTAGACCTCATGAATATAATGTAAAAGTACAACCTAATACATGAAGCACTTCACCCTGAGGAAAAAAAAATATATTCTAATTTATAGAAAACTCTGCATTTTACTCACGGCAAGCATTAGGTAAACAGAAATCACATGGGAATGGAATAAAGAGCTGGAGCTACCATCCAAGGCGTTTCCACTTACAGTTAAGAGGCAGAAGCAAAATGAAATCTCTGGAGAGCAACTCAGCTCCAGGCAGCCTTCAGCGAGATCTTAACTGCAATAGCTTATAGCCTTGCATCACAGCTGGAAGGGAACAGCAATCAGATGTTTGCAACCACGTGTAATCCCTACACAGTGTTCCAAGAGATTCCAGAGTACAGGCTCGGGATGACGAGTGGGTTTTTTTTTTTTTTTCCATATACAAACACACCAGAATCATGGCAACCAACTGCCTAACCAGTTCTCAAATGAACTAACCCAAGAGTTATTAGCAAGAGGGACAGTGTACCTGTTCCCCCACGGGGCTAACAGATCAGAAAGGTGCTCCTGACGCAAAACTAGAGCAGAGATCTAGATTAATGTTGACCGCGAGACAGTTGATTATTACAAGCCCAAGGGCGGAAGTAAAAGGTATTTAATCTGATGTTCTCAACATGTATTTGGGTGCAATTCCCAACTTCTGTAGCCGATTTGTGGGAATTGTAGTTCAGATTGTCTGGGGAATACCTGACTGGTAAAAGGTTCACGTAAAGATGTTCCGCATCGTAGCCATCAGGAAAGCCAACTCTTAAATGACAAGTTTATGACTTCGCAGTGAAATCACTGACTAGCTGTTACGACATTGATTAAATTCTGCAGAGGGAGATTATATTGTTTGTCTTAATATTGCATCAATATATTTACTGGAAATGGTAGATAAAAATGGTAATTCATCAATTAAAGCATGGATTCAATTGCTCTAATGTTTCTCAACCTCAGCAAATTTAGGATGTGTGGATTTCAACTCCCAAAATTCTCTAGCCAGCATGAAGAATTCTGGACACTGTCTCTTTCCCGGCTCAAGAGTGACCAATTTAGAAAACTAATTAAGAATGAATATTGTATACATATTGCACTTCTGGGAGATGAAATCCGTGCACCTTAAAGTTGCTGCGGTTGAGAAATGCTACTCTAAGATGTGACAATAGTCACTGATTTATTTAAGCTGCATCTTCAATGTATATTAACAGATTTTTTTAAAAAAAGGATTTGACAAATTCATGCAGAAGAGACTCGTTAATGTCCGTAGGCCATGACTGTAAAATTAAATATCCAGGGAGTGAAAAGCTCTCTGATCTGATATTGGATGGCATTTTGCTTTCTTGCCAAGCTGCAAGGTTTTAAGCAGCCCTAATGGTGCATTTTTCAAAATGAACTTCTTCAACTGGTAGAAACTTGGGCGAGCTGTAGCTTCTCCTATTTGTTACTTAGAAAGTCAAATAAAGAGTGAGAAAACTGGAATGTTGCACAACCAGCATACACTCTTGGTTCCTCACGTTATTGAGATTGTAGTCCAATTCTGCAAAATTTACGAACAAGTTGCTACAAACTCAGCCTTTAAAATGTTTCCTCTGCATAAACAGTCAGAGCATGCAGTTCTCACCAGCCATGGGCAGAGAGTATTGTAAGCCACTAAAACAAAAATAGCTTTTCTTTTTATAAGGAGGGGGTAGACGCAATCTGTTAAACTTGACAACCATGGCCCTAGATAATTTAGGAGTATTTAGTGACATAATACATTGAATTTAGAGGCCACCCAATTCCAGATGACTTATATAATGACAGTAAAAAAAAAAAAAGAGAGAGAGAGAAAGAGAACATCATGACTGCTTAAAACAACATTTACAAGTAAAGGGTACTTTCAAAAGCAAGGAAGCTAACGCAACCTCCCCACCTCTCTGACTCAAAATAAACAATGACTGGAATATTCATTGACTGGAATATTGGCTCCTATATCAGGCTAAGACATAATTATGCTTAATTTGCTTTTGATTTAGCATATAATATTAACTAACTATTGTCATTTGTAAGCTATAATTTATAACTGAAGATATTGCAGGAACGCAGCTGTAATTTAATAAGCCACAAATATGTAAGCCATCGGAACCAGCAGCCCACTGTTTTGTTTTATGTACAATATTTAAAAAAAAAACTGACTAGGATGCTCTTTCATTCAATGTATTTCTGAGAACCCTTATAATGAATTTTATCAACCTAAGTTACACAGGCAGCTATCTCGTTAAACAGTTGTCTCTGAATGAAGCTAACGTACTTTTCATGCTTTGGGGATGATACCGATGTCATAGTACAGGTGGTCCTTGACTTACGAACCACAATGGAGCCCAAAATTTCTGTTGTCAAGTGAGACATTTGTTAAGTGAGCTTTGCCACATTTTACGACCTTACTTGCCATGGCTGTTAATTGAATCACCGCAGTTCTTAAACTAGTAATCTGGCTTCCCCATTGACTCTGCCTGTCAGGAAATTGCAAGAATTGATCACGTGACCAAGGATACAGCAACTGTTGTAAGTGTGAACCAGTTGCCAAGTGTCTGAATTTTGATGGCATGATCCCAGAGATACAGCAACGGTCGTTAAATGAGAAAAATGATCTAAGTACTTTTTTCACTTTTTTCAGTCACTAAACAGACTGTTTTAAGTTGAGGATTACCTGTAGACACCATCCTATTTACTATAAATAAATATATAACTGAAAGCAACTACAAGTTTGTATTCTTCTTGTGTTCTTTTTCACTCTTTATTTTATTGTTCTATTGTTTTAATTCTGTTTTGTTCACACTCTTGTCATTTCCTTTGATTGTTGTAAGCTGCTTAAAGTTGCCCCAAAGCAACGTTAGGGGGCAAATAAATTTAACAAAATAAAAATAAAATAAGTAAGTACAAGTATCTCCAAAGCACAAGAGGGCAAGGCAAGATCATAATAGGAAGATTTGATCTGTAACTAAGGAGAAATTTCCTGCCGATGACAACAATTAATCAGTGGAATGGCTTCCCTTCAGAAGTTGTGGGTGCTTCATCAGTGGAAGTTTTCAAGAGGATATTGGACAGCCATTTGTCTGAAATGTATATAGGGTGAGTTTCCTGCCTGAGCAAGGGGCTGGACTAGAAGACCTCCAATCCTGTTATTCTGTGTTATCCTATGACCATCATTAAGTGTTGTACCTTATGGCAAATGTATCTTTTCTTTTTATATACACTGAGAGCATTTGCACCAAGACAAATTCCTTGGGTGTCTAATCACACTTGGCCAATAAAGAATTCATTCTACGTTATAGTATCTGCTTGTTCTGTAGAGCTTACGAGCACTTTTGTTAAAAATAGCTTATATTTTTAAATACTTATTCAAATGGTTAACTGATATTTTAGGAGCTCAAAAGATTTTAAGAAAAAAAAAACACCCAGTTTTTGTCTAAATAGTGCGGGCACACCTAAGTATTGTTTTCTGTATTCTGTATTCAATTCAATATTGTTTCCTGAAAGTGTAATCCTACTCAACCTGACAGCTTGCATAAGTATATTCTGTTCAAAGAATATGTATATATATATGTATATTCTCTTCAAAGGCTGGGATGCTGTTTCTAGCTCTCTCACCATCATTGGTACAGATGGGAACAGGGAATATGGTTAAAGAATCTGAAATAACCTTCTGGAACATGTCATGTATTTCAGTGTGCACTTAAAAACCTGGCTCCTAAGATGATTGGCTGTATTAATGTAATGTTGAATTTGTTATTTTTGGCCAGCTTGGATGGCTTCTCCACTAGAGCAAAGTAGCTCTCATCAATCACATCCCGGACATAAACTGTTTCAACTCCTTCCTTCAAAACGACGCTATAGAGCATTACACACCAGAACAACTAGACACAAGGGCAGTTTTTCCCTGATCGCCATCACTCTGCTAAACAAATAATTCCCTCAAGACTGTCCAACTATTTATTAAGTCTGCACTACTATCACTATTTTCTCATCACTCCTTATCGCCCATCTCCTCCCACTTGTGACTGTAACTTTGTCGCTTGTATCTTTATGATTTATATTGACCATTTCCTAATACAATTTGATTGCTTATTGTACTCTATGACTATTATTAAGTGTTGTACCTGATGATTCTTGACTCTTGATGAATCTTTTCTTTTATGTACACTGAGAGCATTTGCACCAAAGACAAATTCCTTGTGTGTCCAATCACACTTGGCTAATAATGAATTCTATTCTATTCTATTCTATTCTATTCTATTCTATTCTATTCTATTCTATTCTATTCTATTCTATTCTATTCTATTCTATTCTATTCTATTCTATTCTATTCTTCATCCAATATCTATTCTATTCTATACCCCAATATTCTATTCTATTCTATTCTATTCTATTCTATTCTATTCTATTCTATCCTATCCTTTAGAAAAGTGGTGAGGGATCTTAAAACGATATAAACTCCCCTCTGTATAAACTTAATTGTAAATCCATAAACAAATATATGCTGCTTTATTTTATCGAGCCTCAACACTATATGGCACCAGGTCAACAGCGTCTCTGTTCCTGTCACTCAGGACTGTTGTCATAATTATGAAATGTCTATAATTCACATCCAGACAATATGGTACATTACTTCTCTGCAGCATCAAGTCCATAGATCCATATCGATTTATATTTATCTTCTTGCACCTGCATTTGAGCTACAATTCCTTTCATTCCTAGCCATAAGCAATGGCCAATGGCCACGCTTGCTGGAGATGACACAGATGTTGTAATCTACAAATATTTGAAGAATGCCAGAGAGAGAATGGTGAACTACGGTATGTATGTCACACTCCATGCACCTGATTAGCAAGGTGATTATTACCCCTACTGATAAGATACCACTTGTGCTTAATTAAAATTATTCCAATTAGATTTTTACCATAGTAAAAGCATTGCTAACAAAAAGCCTCTGTATTCATGTCTGACCTTTAGGGGAAAAGTCCCATAAATTGCTAATTTAATTATTATTGGAGCCGATTAAAATACTCCAAATGAACATGCAAGGTTGTGAATCCCCCAAGGGTTGTTATCGGCCAGATATTCCCAAAATCAGAGAATAGGGCAGAAAGAAAGCAAAAAAAAAAGGTATAAAAAGAGATAAGAGGAGGGGTTCCAGCTACTTTCCAAAGCACCCGAAGGCCAGACGAGGAATAACGGATGGAAAGTGAACAAGGAGAGATTCAACCTGGAAATAAGGAGGAATTTCCTGACAGGGAGAGCAATCAAGTACCAGAACAGAAGTTGCCTTTGGAGGTTTGTGGGAGCTTCAAGAAGAGGCTGACAGAAATGGTGTAGGGTCTCCTGCTTGGGTGGAGGGGTTGGACTAGATGACCTATAGGGTCCCTTCCAACTCTGTTAATCTGACTTTAATGAAGAAAAGGACCAGGGGAGACAGGATAGCAGGGTTCTAAGATTTGAGGGGCTGCCCCAGAGAGGAGGAAGGGGGTCAAGCTATTTTCCAAGGCGTCCAAAGGCCAGACAAGGAGTAACAGATGGAAACTGACCAAGGAGAGAGATTCAACCTGGAAATAAGGAGGAATTTTCTGAGAGGGAGAACAATCCACCAACGGAACAGAAGTTGCCTTGGGAAGTTGTGGGAGCATCATCCATCCCTGGAGGCTTTCAAGAAGAGACTGGACTGGTACCTGGGCAGGGTCTCTTGCTTAGGCGGGGGGTTGGACTAGATGACCTACCAGGACCCTTCCCACTCCGTTAGATCTGTTAGAGCTGCCCAGGTTGGACATGCACCTCCAAAGCTGGCTGGGGAATTCTGGGAGTTGAAGTCCACAAGTCTCCAAGCCGACCCAGGATGGATGGACAGACATCCCTGCTCAACGGCTCGGCGATTTGGGTCGTTAATCAGACCGAATCCCCGCATCCATCTTTTTATTCGTCCCGATGATTTATCTTGCCCTACTTCGTCAGGTATTGGGGGGTGAGGCGGGGGGTGAGGAGCTTAGGGCGACCCCCTCCCCCCTTTTCCCTTCGCTCTTTGAGAACAGGCGCCGCGAGGACAGCCCCCCCCCCGCGCACCGCGGCCTTGTGACGTCATTTCCCACAACAACACGGCGAGGTAGGCCGGGCGTGTGTGTGTTTGTGGGGGGGGCGGGGGGACACAACCGACGTCTCCAAAGCGACCCCCGACCCTCCCCCTCAGCCGCCGAGCGCAAAGGGGCGTGGCCGGGGGCGGGACACTCACCTGCCGCCACGCCGCTGCCCCTTCAGCCCGGGCCCCTCCCCCACCCAGCCACGGCTGAGGAGACCGACGCGCCGCCGCCACAGCTGGAGCCGCAAGGGAGCCGCGCGGCGCTAGAGCGCATGCGCGCTCGGCCCTCGACGTCACCGCGTCGCGTGAGGGGGGGGGGAGAAGTGGGTCTTCGGGTCTTCGGGCCCGCGCCGGGTTGCTCCACCCGCTTTTCCACCTTTCACCCTCGCCTCCTCCCTTTCTTCCCGACCAACCAATCGCAGCTCGGCCCATCAGAGGCGGTGGGCGCCTGCGCAGAAGGATTCGCCCCTTAGTTACCTCTCATCTCTTCCTTCCTTTGACACGTCAAAGGGTTTCGAGTCGTCTTTGTGGGTGCAGGAATGGGGGGGCGCGGCGGTGACGTAGGCATGCGCCCTGTTAAGAGGGACGTTGCTTTGAGATCCCACCCTCGGGCCCGTGGACCAATGAGAAGCCCGCAATTCTTTGCCCGATCACTGTGATTGAAGCAGAGGAGCTGCCAGTGTGATGTGGCCTTTTGTGGGAATAGAGAGGTGGAGATTGAAAGATAAATGATAAAGATTAGGACAGAACAGAGTAGAAATAGAATGGAATAGAAATAGAATAAAATAAAAAACAGAATAGAATAGAAAAAATAGAATAGAATAGAAATCAGAATAGAATAGAAAGAATAGAATGGGAATAATTGGAGTAGAATAGAATAAAGGAATGAAAAATAGAATAGAATAGAACAGAACAGAACAAAATAGAGAATACAATACAATTCAACAGAACAGAAAATAGAATAGAATACAATAGTCTTAAAAGAATAGAATAGTCAAATAGAGCAGAACAGAACACAGAATAGAATGAAGGATAGGATAGAAAAGGAATAGAATAGAATAGAATAGAATAGAATAGAATAGAATAGAATAGAATAGAATAGAATAGAATAGAATTCATTACTGGCCAAATGTGATTGGACACACAAGGAATTTGTTTTGGTGCAAATGTTCTCAGTGTACATAAAAGAAAAGATACATTTGTCAAGAGTGAAGAATCATCAGATACAACACTTAATAATAGTCATAGGGTACAAATAAACAATAAAATTGTATTAGGAAATAATCAATATAAATCATAAGGATACAACCGACAAAGTTACAGTCACAAGTGGGAGGAGATGGGCGATAAGGGGTGATGAGAAGTTGAATAGTAATAATATTGCAGACTTAATAAATAGTTGGACAGTGTTGAGGGAGAAGAGAAGAGAAGAGAATAATAACTTTATTTTCACTTTTAATGTACACTAATCGGCATACATTAAAATGAGACTTCATTGGATACAGCTCTCAGTGTCTCCACCTCCATATACTTTACATAACCATGACAGAAAGAATGAATGAATTGTGTACATGAAATATTTAACTTTCTTCAAAGTTAAATATGAATATATATTGAAAGCCTGAAAGAAGAACAAAGTATTTGTTTTACAATAAAAGTTTTACAAAAGAGGTCTTAAGCTGTTACTTATTAAAAAATTCTTCATATTGTTTCATTGTTGTATATATTTTGATGGATGTACATGAATAGCTGCCCAGAATCATCTTATAGAGGAAGTAAGAAGCATAAAAAATAAATAAGGATGCAGGTGTTTTGGTATGTGTTAGGAAAAATAATGAACAAAACTAATTTAGCAATTTGGAAATGCTGAAAAACAGTGAAAGAAGAGGGAAAAACAAGTGAAATAATCATGAAAATGAAGAAGCTATGGAGTACATAATAAAAACCATTTATTAAATGTGTATGCCACCCAAAATTCAATGATTCCAGGTGCTTCACAATAAAAACAATCACTGTAAAGCATACAAAACAATAATAATAAATCATTATCTTTTAGGATCTTGGTCTGATTGTCAGCCAGTTATGGTTTAGTCACCAACAGAAAAAAAAGCCACCATTTTAAAATTCTGCCATCCCAGGGAAATGCTTCATACAGTTGGACTGTTTAACACTTTAATTTACAGTAAATCAATGTTTTTCAAAGTTGACAACTTTTAAGGTTCTGGTTAATGAATTCTGGGAGTTGAAGCCCATATATATTTTTTTGAATTTGAGATGCCAAATTTGAAAAACATGAGTTTAAATTCTCCAGATACTAAATTATTTAATCCCTCATTCATTTTCATTTTAGAACCCCAAAATAAAAACCATGCCAGATTCTCCCTTATAGTTTTCAAAGTGGCATCTCTTTGACCGAAATGAAAACCATTTGAAGGGCGAGGCTTAACTTGCACCATCTTTTCCTTTCCTGCAAACTTCTCACCCGAGATATAGGTTACTAAAATCATTGGTGACTCTAAATGGTTTCTATACTTTTTTTCTTTTTGCCTGGAGGAACCTCGAAGAAGTCAAATATTCCACACTGAGGTGGTCTGAACTGATCAAAGTTTTGCTACCTCCTACTAATTCTGCATAATAGCTGGATTTGAAATATTAAAGTATTTTGAAAAGGAAGCTCAGGTTTCTGCTTAGAAGGGATGAAATATCATTGTATCCCGAAAAATCAACATTAAAAAATGACTCACTTAGAATGAAGGAGTTCAGCATGGGACACCATGTTCTTTGGCACGAAAAAGCCTTTTCTTTCAACTGGCTTGGCTCAAGAAAGACGTTATTTTGGATTGCTGCCTTTCCTGCCACAAATTCCAGTTAATCACACCAGTGGAGGAGAACTTGAGCTCCGTGACCTAAGAAACAGAAAATCCAGGTTACCCAGCCAGCTAAAGGTAGAGGAGATGAAAAGGACATGGGCGAAAGAGCAGTATGTTTTTCCTGGCAACACATCGATGGCTTTTTAAAGACCAGGAAGCCATGTTTACTATGTTTAAATATTGGTTTTTAGAAAGCAAAAACCACAATTCTCTTTATTTTGTAGTCCGCCGGTTATAATAATGTTTCCCTCCACCCACAACTGAATTAGGCTCCCACCGATTGTGTTTCTCAACTTTGGCAAATTTCGTATTTCTGGACTTTAGTTCCCAGAATTCCCCAGCCAGCTTTGAAACTGGAATTGGAGTCCATACAACTTAGAGTAGATAGGAAGGAAACAAAGAGAAGGGAGGAAGAAAGAGAGAGGGAGGAAGTGAGGAGGAAAAAGGAGGGAGGTAGGGAAGGAGGAAGGCAGGAGAAAAAAGAGGGAGCAAGGGATTAAAGAGGAAGGAAGAAGGGAAGGAAGGAAGGAAAAGAAAGAGGGAGGGAGGAAAAAAAGGGAGGAACAAGGGAAGGAAGGAAGGAGAAGAAAGAGGAAGGAAGGAGGGAAGGAGAAGAAAGAGGGAGCGAGGAGGAAGAAGAAGGAAAAAGAAGGAAGGAAGGAAGGAAGGAAGGAAGGAAGGAAGAAAGAGGGAGGGAGGAGAAAAAAGGGAGGAACAAGGGAAGGAAGGAAGGAGAAGAAAGAGGAAGGAAGGAGGGAAGGAGAAGAAAGAGGGAGCGAGGGAGGAAAGAAGAAGGAAGAAGGGAAGGAAGGAGAAGAAAGAGGGAACGAGAGAGAAGAGGAAGCAAGAAGGGAAGGAAGGAAGGAGAAGAAGAAGAAGAAGAAGAAGAAGAAGAAGAAGAAGAAGAAGAAGAAGAAGAAGAAGAAGAAGAAGAAGAAGAAGAAGAAGAAGAAGAAGAAGAAGAAGAAGAAGAAGAAGAAGAAGGAAGAAAGAAAGATTTTCCATGTTCACTGCAATCTTCCCACAAGGAAACTCAATCGGGAAGTTCTACTGATTTTTATTTTTGTCCCATCATGGTCATTCTGTTTCTTCTGTTTAGGTAAAGAAATATCCCTGAAACAACGACCCAACAGGTCATGGGTTGTCCAGGAGGATATAATAACACTTTTTGTAAATTAGAGTGTGCCCACTCTTTTCTGTACCTCAAAGAGCTGTTTACTCGACCCATCTGCACACAAGCACGTAGTTATTTATTTTTGGTTGTGTTTCTGTGTCCTTGGTAAGACCTAGAACTTTTGCTGCTGCCTTTGTTTGTTGACCATTAATTGGTAACCGATTAGATCTTTTTACTGTTTTCTCCCTAATGGCCGCTGTTTTAATTATCTGATCCTTTTCTTGCTTTCACTTACAGCCGGGGTCATATAAAAAGGGAGCCACTTATTCAAAGCCATTAAAACATGGTTTGTAATCTTTGGCCAACAAGCAAACCGTTATCTAACAGGAAGCAATTTACCCCTCCATTCTTTTGAAGTTGTTTTTCCCCCGACTTCTTTCCAAGTTCTTAGTTGTAATTAGCTTCCCTTTCCTAACTGGGGACTGAATTTGACTCTGCTTAACCTTTTGGAGCGAAGTCAAAGTCAATTAGATGTTGCCACAGAGGGCAACGTGTCTTTTGTTCTTAAGCAGCTGATAAAAAGACATCCAGGTATGATGAGAGGAAAAAAATGTTCCCATGTTGAAAAGATGCCACAGATCAAACATTTGTCACGTTGATCTGTCCGAGCAGATATTTCTGCCGTCAACAACAAGAAGGTTTAATGTTACTCCTGAGCCAATGTTAACAATAATATGAGGGCCCTGGCAGGAATTGAGGAGAGGAAGAGAAAAAGAAAGCAGACTTAAATGGCAAGAAATGATTTCAGAGCAATGAGAGGGCCAGGAGCTTTGCATGTCCAAGAAATCTTGGAAGGAATGGAATGCACCACACAGGGCTCCAAAGGTTCTCAAATGCTAACTGTCCACAAACAAAGCCCAGCTCTGAATGCCACAGGCCTAGCCTCTCAAAAGAGGGGCGGGTCGTGCACCTGCCTCGCTCATGTGCGTCATGGGCAGCACATGGCAGAGGCTGGGAAAGTCACATTTGTGTCTGTAATGCCAGCATGTGGGATTGTCCTGGGGGACAGAGGTCAGAAGAGGCTAAAAGATGCAGTGGTCGCCCCCCTCTCCTGTCCTCAGTGACCCCCTGCTTTCTGAACATCTGTCTTCTAACACAAGAAGGTAACAGAGAATGGATAATCAGAATTGGAAGGAACCTTGAAGGTCATCTAGTCCAACCCCCCACCCAAGCGGGAGACCCTACACCATTTGTGACAAATGGCTGTCCAGTCTCTTCTTAAAACTTTCCAGTGATGAAGCTCTCAGAACTTCTGAAGCCAAGCCATTCTGATTAATTGTTCTCACTGTCAGAAAATTTCTCCTTATTTCCAGGTTGAATCTCTCCTTGTTCAGTTTCTATCCATTATTCCTTGTCTGGCCTTCAGGGATTTTAGAAAATAGAAAACCCCTTCCTCCTCCCTGTGGCAGCCCCTCAAATATTGGCACACTGCTATCCTGTTTCTCCTGGTCCTTCTCTTCCCTAGACTAGCCAAGCCCAGTTCCTGTAACCATTCATCGTACAGTATATTTTAGTCTGCAGTCCCCTAATCATCCTGGTTTCTCTTCTCTGCACTTTTTCTAGAGTCTTTTTCATAATGTGGTGACCAAAACTGGATGCAGTACTCTAGGTGTGATCTTACTAAGGTTTTATAGAAGGGCAAGATTTATCTCTCTAGTTAATCAGCCACACGACCCATCCCAAGCCACTATGAACCAAGGGTGTAGGACAATGGCCCCCAACCTTTTTTGTGCCACGGCCCGGTACCAGCATCACAAAATGATCCGCGGCCCGGTACTGGCATCAGCACGCATGACAAGGCAAGGCGAGCTGAGCGACTGGCCAGCCAGCTGTCCCCCGCTTCTCCCCGCCACCTTCAACTCCTCCTTTGTACCTTTGTCGATGGGCTTTGCTTCGGGACGGTCGCTCGGCTCGCCTTGCCTTGGGTGCTGAAAGAATCCTCGCGCCTTAGTTTCGTTCGAAGCTGCCCCCCCCTTCGATGAAACTAAGGCGCGAGGATTCCTTCAGCACCCAAACGCCGCTTTCCAACTGGAAAAGCTCACCCGGAAGCACTTTCTCGTCAAACAAGATGGCGGCGCCCAGCAAACCGGCGGCCCGGTAGGAAATGTTCCATGGACCGGTCCCGGTCCGCGGCCCGGTGGTTGGGGACCTCTAGTGTAGGACACCTAGGATAGAAGCTGTGTAGGACATCTGCTTGGGTGGGTAAAAACAAGGGTGGGATGCAGAAGTTTGAAACTAAAGAGGACCTGAAATATTTCAACAGAAATAGAGAACAAGGCTGGTTCGCACAGTACATTAGACACTCTATATTTTTAATGACACATGAAAAATATTACACATCTCATTGTGGGCAGGATTTCCTACTGATTCCACTATATTGCTTCATTTTCTGTATTGAAACTGCAGCAGTGCAAGTTTCAAGGACGCCATTAGAGTCCAGGTAGTTTTCAACTTTAGAATTTAGAATAGAATACAGCTGGAAGGGACCTTGGAGGTCTTCTAGTCCACCCCACCCCCTGCGCAAGCAGGAGAATCTATACTATCTCGTACAAGTGGCTGTTCAATCTCTTCTTAAAAACCTCCAGTGATGGAGCTCCCACAACTTCTGGTGGCAAGCTGTCCCACTTGTTAACTGTTAGGAAGTTTCTCCTTAATTCTAGGTTGCTTCTCTCCTCGGTTAAGGTAAAGGTAAAGTTTCCCGTAACACATCCATGCTAGTCATTTCCGGCTCTAGGGGACGGTGCTCATCTCCGTTGCAAAGCTGAAGGAGCCTGCGCTTGTCCGAAGACGTCTCCATGGTCATGTGGCTGGCATGACTAAACGCCTTCGAAGGCGCACGGAACGCTGTTCCCTTCCCACCAAAGGGGTCCCTATTTTTCTACTTGCATATTTTACACACTTTCCAACTGCTAGGTTGGCAGAAGCCGGGACAAGGAACGGGAGCTCACTCCGTTACGTGGTGCTAGGGATTCGAACCGCTGAACTGACGACCTTTCTGATCGACAAGCTCAGCATCCTTAGCCACTGATCCACTGCGTCTCTCCTTGATTAGTTTCCCTCAAATCTTTTCTTATCTTGGCTTCTGGTGCTTTGGAGAATAGCTTGACTCCTTCTTCTTTGTGGCAGCCCCTCAAATACTGGGAGACTGCTTTCATGTCTCTCCTAATTCTTCTTTTCTTTAGACTAGCCAAACCCAGCAATTCGTTTAGTGACCATTTGAAATTAGCAGGACACCTCTCTTTAATGACTCATTACTTCTTGTCCTGACCCTCTGGCGCTTTGGAGAATATCTTCTCTTCTCTGTGACAGCAGAACCTTCTCTTCAATAGATTAAACATTCCTAGCTCCTATTTCCATTTTTATACTTCTCCTCCACCCCCACCTCAAATTGTCCGAAAAAGTGTAGAGAAGAGCAACAAAGGTGACAGTTGTGTATTTCGTCCCTGGTTTACAGAAGGGCTGACTAGCATGGAATTTTTGTGAATAGACTGCAACCTGGTGGCACGATAAAACATAGCACACTCAGTGGGTGAAAAGAGGATGATAATGAAATCTGTAGTAAATATTATCTGTTGGTGGACTCAATCATCTACAGCAGTCCCAATATGTAAACATTACCCAACTGTGAATTGTAACCTTCCATGCTGTTTTCCCCATTGTCTCTACTTGTTGGAAGCCTGTGGACAACTGGATGATAATGGATTGTGACCAGATGTGGGTATTTAGCAGGTTCTGACCCGTTCTGGAGAATCAGTAGTGGAAATTTTGAGTAATTCAGGGAACTGGCAAATCCCACCTCTGACTGGAGATTTTACAGCGTCCTTCCCCTGCCACGCCCACCAAGCCATGCCCATAGAACCGGTAGTAAAAAAATTTGAATCCCACCACTGATTGTGACCAGTGGTGGGATTCAAATTTTTTTACTACCGGTTCTGTGGGCGTGACTTGGTGGGTGTAGTGTGGCCTGGTGGGTGTGGCTTGGTGGGCATGACAGGGGAAGGATACTGCAAAATATCCATTCCCTCCCCACCCCACTAACCTGCTTTCCAGCTCCATTCTCCTATGCAGGGCAACCAAAGAAGACGCAGCCAATCAGCTGGGACTCGGGAGGCAGGGAATAAATAGATGGGGATGGGGCCAGTCAGAGGCAGTATTTGCCAATTCTCTGAACTACTCAAAATTTCTGCTACCGGTTCTCCAGAACTGATCAGAACCTGCTGAATACCACCTCTGATTGTGACCTTATTTTTATTTCTTTATCATATTTACATTCCACCCATCACCCTCTCAGGATAACTATTCTAGCTAGAAGACTGATATTGCTACATAGACTGAGTCCGAAGGAGGAGTCAAACACATCATCAGACATGAGTCTCTGCGCACCCGTAAGAGGTCTATGCCCAGCCTACTTTGAGTTCCAATGGCTTTTATCCACCGCCAAATTTGCCTTGACTGTTCCAGATTCTTGTAGGGGGCCTTAAGCTTGCAAGAAATCCTTATATTCTTTTGAATTGCCCAAGTTTCCTGATGTCCACGCTTGATGGATCATATACATAGAATTATAACAGTTTATTGTTTGAACATATTACACTGTATTTTATTTTTTTCACTTATTTTAAGCAATTGTGTATACATTCGATCATATAAATAAAAAGCAGATAGATCTATGCCAGATGTGGTCTTCAGCAGGTTCTGACCAGTTCTCAAGAATCCATAGCGTAAATTTTGAGTAGTTCGGAGAACTGGCCAATCCCACTTCTGACTGGCCCCACCCCATCTATTCCAGCTGATTGGCTGGGTCTTCTTTGGTTGCCCTGAACAGGAGAACGGAGCTGGAAAGCAGGTTTGTGGGGTGGGGAGGGAAGGGGGATTTTGCAGTGACTTTCTCCTGCCACGCCCACCAAGCCACACCCACAGAACCGGTAGTAAAAAAATTTGAATCCCACCACTGATCTTTGCGCACAATACATTGGGCTTAATTGTGGTTATCTAATTTGTAGCTCAGTGTGTTGGACAAACTCAAGGTGTGCCCCGACTAGTAAAATGTAAGGAAGGAAACTCGGGCTGAGGCCAGAGGACAACAGCCAAAGAGGCCCAGAAATCTAAAAATAATGCAGAGATCAAATTGGACAGATCATTGTTCCTTTTTTAGTTCACAATGAAGTTTTTTTTAACATGCCACCCAAGTTGGAACAGAGCGTTGTCTGGGAAATCAATAGAGAAATCCAATTATTTTACAGAAGAGTTCAAAATAGCCAACTAATGATGAGGAACAAATGATATGTTTGTATGGGGGAACACACTGTGAGCTTAAATTTGGAGCTCAAGACTCACAGCTCAACATCTTAAGAGGGGAAGGTTTTGCAAACGAACTATAAAATGTGGGCAGACACTTTTTTGTCATCGGAAAGGCCAAGTTTCCAAGATAAAAGACATCCAACTGGAGAACCATTTGTCCAGAATGGTATAAGATCTCCTCCTTGAGCAATGGGCTGGACTAGAAGACCTCCAAGGTCCTTTCCACCTCTATTATTTTATGTTCAATGTCTCTAGATTTGTGGGAGTTGACATTTTAGTGTAGATTCAAGAGCGGATGTACTGCCTGTTCATCAGGAAAATGAGGCTAAGAAGTAAGGCTTCTCTTAGTAGTACTCCATGTCATAAAATGTCAGGAATTCCAACTGAATTAGAACAGAACAGAGAAAAACAACAGAGTTTGCAGATACAAAACAGTGATAGACAACCATGAACAGACTTCAAGCCACAGGCTGTCCCAAACCATTTTTCTATTCATTTGTGGTAGACTCATAATTATCCCATTGATTGTGAAAATGTCAGAATTTGCAGAAATGGCAAAAGTGGACCTATTCTGATTCAATTGTTGAACATAAAGACAGACAGATAACCCTACAAATTCTTCCATACAAACTTTCCCTTATTGGATTATGTTACGTATCCTCAAGGTAACTCACAGTTATGTCGAAATGCATCTAATGTCCAATTCTTTGCATAGTTGAAATCATAGTGTAAAATGATAGTAATCTTTCCCGTTTCATCCCATAGTAGTAGGGACAAAGGAGAGACGCTAGCACGATGCTAGGGTCCAAGCAAGAGTGAAGAAACCTCCCCCAACGCACCAAGGGTCAATTCAATGACCAATCAGGATTACAGATGTGACTATATGACATGGACTACATTTCCCAGGTTACCTTAATTACATTTACCATGATGCATTCCCTTAAGGGGACAGCTCCCAATTCCTAACTAACTATCCCAATTCCCATATACCGGCTGGGCAGCACAGATCTGTCTGGTCAGGGAAAGACAATAACAACTGTTCTGAAAGGCTGGAAACCTAATATGGACTTCTTGCTGAAAGAAGAAGGAAATGATGTATGAGTTTGAAGATGAAGAAAATGTGGATGAAATGAGGGGCTGAAGAGACTTGTAAAAAACATCTTAAGACGAGGAAGGACTTTAAGATTTTAACGGTTTTATGTCACTACATCCTATGTTTTATTTTATGTCACTACATCCTATGTTTTGTTTGTTTGTGTGTTGTTTTTTTAAAAAAATTAATAAAATTTGCTAAAAAAAAAGATTTTAACGGTTGAAAAGAAGGTCAGACGTCATTATATTTCTTAAATATTTTTATTTTTTCACTTGTTGCCTCGTTTTCCTTTCCCATTTCTCTTTTGATTTATATTTTACTCCATGAAAAAAAATTTTTTATTTAAATTTAATTTTTCTTATAAAGGACTATCTCACCCAAAGCATCAAAGGACCATTGAGGGCATATTTATTTGTATGGTATGACTTGGCTCCAGTGATGGCTGAAAACATGTGTAACTGAATTGCAACTATTTATGACTCTAGTTCTCTAACTAACAAGGCGTTGACTTCTCTTGAACTATATTTCATTTGAAGGAGGGGCCTTCATTGACCTCTTGGAGATACCAGGACAGTGTACTTTCTTCTGAAGTCTCACCTGACTCCACACTGTCTTCTCTCTTCCTCCCTCTGCAAGTATTTCAGGAGTTGGCTTTGAGGAACATCATCAAAAGTGAAAAAGTTGGAAGGAAGGTACCAAATTCAAAAAAGACCCAGTGTTTCTACTCCCTAAGACCCTTTGAGGACAACAGGGAAGATGAAACAAGAATGGCCTTTCAGTGGAAGACATTTCAAATAGACTGTGAAGAGCAGGATTTCTTTTGTGTAGCAAAAAATTGTCACTTACTATAACAGACCAAGATCTTAGTAGTTGATGGTATCCTGCAAGGATTTTTTTTGGAAGAATAACTATTATTTTGGGGGTGTTTTCAGTGTTACCAATCTTTTTTTAGGAGTTGGACATTTTTTGGGGGGGAACTGGTTTTTTCTTGGGAGAAGTTGGCCATAATTTCTTGGTAGTTGGTTGTGATGGCTTTGGGACAGTTGCTTTTGGTGTTTTCTTAGGAGATGGCTTCTTTGAGGTGGGAGGTGACACTTTCTTCAGAGTTGTTGGCTTCACTTTCTTCAGAGTTGTTGGTTTCACTTTCTTCAGAGTTGTTGTTGGTCCTTTCTTCAGCATGGTTGTTGGAGCTTTACTTGGAGTTGCTGATGACATATTCTTGAGAGCTGTTGTTGACACTTTTTGGGGAACTGCCGGAGGCCTTTTCTTGGGAGCTCCTGGTGGCCTTTTCTTGGGGGCTCCTGGTGGTCCTTTCTTGGGGGCTCCTGGTGGTCCTTTCTTGGGGACTCCTAGTGGTCCTTTCTTGGGGGCTCCTGATGGTCCTTTCTTGGGGACTCCTGGTGGTCCTTTCTTGGGGACTCCTGGTGGTCCTTTCTTGGGAGCCCCTGGTGGTCCTTTCTTGGGGGCTCCTGGTGGTCCTTTCTTGGGGGCTCCTGGTGGTCCTTTCTTGGGAGCCCCTGGTGGTGCTTTCTTGGGGGCTCCTGGTGGTGCTTTCTTGGGAGCCCCTGGTGGTCCTTTCTTGGGGACTCCTGGTGGTCTTTTCTTGGGAGCTCCTGGTGGCCCTTTCTTGGGAGAAGCTGGTGGCCCTTTCTTAGGAGAAGCTGGTGGCCCTTTCTTGGGAGAAGCTGGTGGCAATGACACATTTGAAATTGTCTGCGTTGTTTCTGAGGTTGTCCATGTTAATTGAAAGCTCGTGTTAATATTATTATTTGGAGACTGCTTGGACCAAGGTGGACCACGCAATTTCATTGGATTGACCAACTTCATGGCCAGATAACCCTGAGTAAAGAAAGTTAGAAGATGGAGGAAACCAGTGAAAACTGAACTCTATCCTCCCTCTCTCTTTCTCTTTCTCTCTCCCTCCCTCCCCGCCTCTCTCTCCCCATTTGACTGACAGAGCCCTACCCCTGCTACTTATAACATGTGTCAGGATTCCTACACTTAACCCAATTTAAATCGTGAGTCTCAAGCCAAACTTCCAAAACTTAAAGAGGATTTATTGGGAGTTAACATGCCAGCACTGCCTGGGTGTAGCCGACTCTGAGACACATCATTCATTGCCACCCTTGACCCTGGTTTTCCCTCCACCCCCTGGGTGTATCGTAATTCATACTTTCCAATGGGACACATCCACAGCCCAGAGTCATCAATCATTCTCTCCAGTTAGAATTTTGCGTGGCAGAAACTTCGATCACATAGAAACTATCTTTGAAAACATTTATGGAATGCAAGCTGCCCACTGTTCCCCCCTCGCTTTCTGTTGCCAACTCTAAATAGACCATAGAAATAATTTGTATGAATTGACAGCATGATTCCCCTTCCAGGTTACATTTTCACATTCTTTACTGAGAAGAACTTACTGGCGCTGCGTAGATGAAATCTATGAACAGCCAGATCACCAGAAGGATGCAAATCAAAATTAGGATCTTCCATTTACTCTTCTGCCAGATAATAAAATGGATGCTCTTTAAGGGGGCTGTGAACCATAGGAAAGAGGTTTCCGGTCTCCTAGTTTGGGGGAGAAGAATGAAGAGGGACGGGGTGGTGAGATAGCCGCTGTATTCAGATGAACAGATTAACAGAGTTGGAAGGGACCTTGTAGTGTAGGTCATCTAGTCCAACCCTCCCCCCGCCCAAGCAGGAGACCCTACACCACTTCTGACAAATGGCAGTCCAGTCTCTTCTTGAAAGCCTCCAGTAATGAAGCTCCCACAACTTCCGAAGGCAACTTCTGTTCCATAGGTTGATTGTTCTCACTGTCAGAAAGTTTCTCCTTGTTTCCAGGTTGAATCTCTCCTTGATCAGTTTCCATCCATTATTCCTTGTTTGGCTTTCAGGTGCTTTGGAAAATAGCTCGACCCCCCTCCTCCTCTCTGGGGCAGCCCCTCAAATATTGGAAGCCTGCTACCCTGTCTCCCCTGGTCCTTCTCTTCCCTAGATTAGACATACCCAGTTCCTGCAACCATTGATTGTATGGTTTAGCCTCCAGTCTTCTAGCCATCTTGGTTGCTCTTTTCTACACTTTCATCTTAGCTCCATTCATCCTTCGTTTGCTTATGCTCCCCCATCAGCTGAAGACCAGCCAAGATGTTTCAATATCTGGCCTCTTTGACCCCTTGGCATTAATTTCTGTTTCATCCCAGACTCTAGAGTTGCAGAAGCCCACAATGATGTCACAGAGGCATTGGGAGAAGCATACATTGCCTGTTGCGTCTACAAGACTTCTGTCAAAGATTGTGGTTTCTCTGAGGGTACATTTTCCAGAGTCTTTTAACCAAGAGTGGGATTCAATTTTTTTAATAACCGGTTCTTTGGGCGTGGCTTAGGTGGTGGGCATGGCTTGGTGGTCATGTGACTGGCTGGGCGTGGCCAACTCAACATCACTCACATCGAGGCTCGCATCTCCTTGCCTGGCCTTCAAGACTGTGGGGATGCTGCAACAGTCGTAAGTGTGAAAAACAGTCGTAAGTCACTTCTTTCAGTGCCATTTTAACTTTGAATGGTCACTCCACACAAGCAAAGTACCAGCAAAGGAGGGGAAAGACCTCCAGAGAAGTTCCTGAGACAGGAAGTCTAGTCCTGCCAAGAATGTACTAAGGGTTAACGGAGAGGCAGTTTCTGTAAGCAACACCAGAATGTTTCCTTCCTGCCTTCCTTACAGGATTAGCCCAGTAATTTCTTCTAACAACCGGTTCTTCAAACTGCTTAGAATGTTAACAGCTG
The DNA here is from genome assembly GCF_049901715.1 of Pseudonaja textilis. NCBI lineage: Eukaryota > Metazoa > Chordata > Lepidosauria > Squamata > Elapidae > Pseudonaja > Pseudonaja textilis. The sequence goes on along the minus strand of NC_141998.1, from coordinate 2,160,379 downwards.
GTTCTAGCGAATGGGTCATGGTTGTCCCAAAAGACAACTGGACTTTCTTGTTTTTATTTTCCTTTGAAAACATTTCGCTTCTCATCCAAGAAGCTTCTTTAGTTCTCATTCTTCGGCGAAGTTGGCCGTGGTTTCTTGCTAGTTGGGAGAACCATGAAGAAGCTACTTGGACAAAAAGTGAAATGTTTTCAAAGGGGAAAAAAAAACAATCAAGAAAGTCCAGCTGCCTTTTGGAAAAGCATCTTTGAGATACTTTCCTGCTTCCAAATCTGCCAATCGCTATGAATGGTGATGTAAGGCTTACAGCTTCTTTCCCAGAGATGCTATTCAGCCAGTTCTCACGGGTTAGAGAGAACCGGTAGCGGAAATTTTGAGTAGTTTGGAGAACTGACAAATACCGCCTTTTGACTGGCCCCGCCCCTGTCCATTCTCCGCCCCCCGAGTCCCCGCTGATTGGCTGGGTTTTTGGTTCCCCCGCACAGGAGAACAGAGCTGGATAGCAGGTTAGTGGGGTGGGGAGGGAATGGAGATTTTGCAGTATCCTTCCCCTGCCACGCCCACCAAGCCATGACCACAGAACCGGTAGTAAAAAAAAAATTGAATCCCACCATTGTTCCTTCCATACTTTCCCAAGTTACAATTCTGAGGACAGTCATCCCTCCACCAGGTTTTCTATCAGAGGACACCCGTGTTCTGATCTTACTCTGGTGGCTTCAGAAAAGGGTTTGCATTTGGCTCTTCTCTTCCTCTCCCAGCTGGCAATTCTTCAGCCTCCAAATCGGTCAGCAATTCCAGAGACATCTCGATCTTTCCCTAGAAAGCACACACACACACACACAAGAACATAGAGTTGAGATGAAAAGTCATTCTTGATGGGCTTGAACATACAATATAGAATAACATTGGAGTTGGAAGGGACCTTGAGGTCTTAAGTCCAACCCTCTGCTTAGGCAGGAAAGTCTATACCATTTCAGACAAATGATTGGCCAATCTTTTCTTATAAACATCCAGTGTTGGAGCATCCACAACTTCTGGAGTCAAGTTGTTCCGCTGATTAATTGTTCTAATTGTCAGGAACTTTCTCCTTAGTTCTAGGTTGTTTCTCTCCTTGATTAGTTTCCACGCATTGGTTCGTGTCCTTCCCTCAGGTGCTTTGGAGCAGGGGTCCCCAACCACCAGGACCCGGACCAGTACCGGTCCGTGGATCATTTTGTACCAGGCCGCCGGTACTTGGGCGCCGCCATCTTGTTTTGACGGCGCTTGAGAAAGTGCTTCCGGGTGAGCTTGTCGGTTGTTGGTTGGAAAGCGGCGTTTGGGCGCTGAAGGAATCCTTGTGCCTTAGTTTCATCGAAGGGGTGGGGGCAGCTTCGAACGAAGAGCCGTCCCGATGGCGGTGGAGTCTTGCGTTACTCAGGAGGAAATTAAGAAAGAGCCCGAAAAGCCCATCGACCGGGAGAAGGTACAAAGGAGGAGTTGAAGGTGGCGGGGAGAAGCAGGGGACGGCTGGCTGGCCGGTCGCTCGGCTCACCTTGCCTTGTCATGCGTGCTGATGCCGGTACCGGTCTGTGGATCATTTTGTACCGGGCCGCAAAGAATTAATAATATGGTCCCTGGTACAAAAAAGGTTGGGGACCCCTGCTCTGGAGAATAGCTTGATCCCCTACTCCTTATCTTTGGACAGTTGTAGCCAGCCTCGCACACCCTAACACTTGTCTTACTGGCCCATTTTTTCTGCACCCGGCAAGGCTGGCCAGGTTTTCTTAAGGTCTCCGTAGCTGAGAACAAAGCTCTGGATCGATCCAGAGCTCCATTATCAGCTGCAGAGGCCTTCAGGAAAGCCCTGCTGGCTGCAGAAGAAGCTCCTGACAGCGAAAAGGAGGCTGGGGGCGATGCGCCCAAGTGAGGTTAATCAGTGGATGACATCCCCTGAAAATAAGACCTGTTGCCTTTTTGGGTGGCAAAAAGAAAAAAAAAAGACAGGGTCTTATTAACATTAGCAATTAGAGAGCAAGAAGAAAGGGAGTATGATAAGATTTGGGATTTATTTTATGGATGGTTAGAAAGTAGAGTAAGAAATTAAAGGATACTGTAATAAAATGATATACTGTAATAGATCATTCTGAATAAGTTATAACATGAATATTTAACCTAGTAAGAGTTGGGATTTGCTTTCAAGGATAGCTGGAAACTGAAACAAAAAAACCAAACCTAACGACATAATGATAATAATGATATAATACAATACATTTTGTTGATTAGAATATGTGAAATGTTAAAATGTTATGCAAAAGAAATGAAATACTTAATTCTCCATATAATCACGGCAGCAAGAATTGTGTTGGCACAATGCTGGAAGGATGACCAAATGCCAACAAATAATTTGATTAATTCAGAAAGTTCTTGACTGTGCTGAAATGGACCTACTTTCACAAAAACTTATAAGGTAGACTCAAAATCTACTACAGCTTGGGAAAAATGGTACAACTGGATGAAGGAGAAAAACCAGGAAATTGAAAGATAAGAATTTGAAAAATGAAATGGTTAAACTGAGAGCATATACCAAAAATAGAAAATGAATATTAGTAAAATTGCTTTCAATAAATGATCACACCGTCTTAGCTGATAAGAAATATATATGTTTTATGTCAATATTTGTATTTGTATATTGGTTTTGTTGGTAACGAAACGTGGTATTTTATACACTGTATATATTTTTCTTTTTAATCTTTAATAAAGTTTATTTTAAAATTTAAAAAAAAGAATATAATACGAGTGCAAACTCAACAAGGAATGGATGCAAAAATTATTATGTGCACAAGATATGTGTACCCAGTCGAGACACTGTATAACTGAAAGATGGTTTGGTTTGTTGTTTTTGTTATAAAAATAAAAAAAAACTTAAAAAAAGAAGACAGGGCCTTATTTTCGGGGAAACATGCTACCTGTAATTGGAGGTTTTAGAGATACCCTATTAACACCCATATCCCGCCAATCTCTTCCTGACTTACGGACACCCGTGGCTTGTCTTTCTCGAAGACAATGCAAGGCCACCAGCCTCTCATATTCCTCTGGGTGAACAGGGAAATGCATTTCTGCTTCCGTTGGTGAAAAGGAGTGCAAGATCTGGCCCTGCCGCTATCGTCCTGCAGGACTTTCAGAGTGCAATCCCGAGGCCGCTTGGCAGGTCGTGGAACGCTGGTTAAGTTGATTTCCAGGTTGCCTACAGAGGAGGAACAAAAGTATAAGGTCCCCTGCAGGGAATTGGACTAGAAGACCTCCAAGGCCCCTTCCAATCCTTCCGTGTTCTACGATCCGATGGTTCGCAGAAGGTAACGCCATGTCCTAAGCAGCCCTGCTATGTACATTGGACCGTCCGAAGCTGGGCATGGAAGAATGGCAAGAAGTAACGGGTGGGCAATCACGAAAGAAATGACTGGAGATAGTTTAATGGCTGGATGCCCTTCCTGTCCCCGGTGTGGAGTTTTGTTCAGCAGATATATTCTCATTCAAACACAATGAGCATGCCGGGAGGAAAATCTTGTTGAGAAGCGGCAGAAAACTTTATCCCAAGAGCCCTCATCCTGTTCAAAAAAAATCTTACCTATGAAATCGTCAGCTGAGAATTTGTCATTATCCCAGACCTGGATGATCAGTTTCGGAGGTACTTTCTGCATGGTCTCATCCAGACTCCAAAAATGTTGCTGCAAGAAAAACGGAAGGGAGGAAAATGGTATTTAAGATGAAAGCGCTAAAAAGGAGAGATTGTAACGGACGCCCCCTCGGATGCCTGGGAAGAACTGTGTGACATAAATGGGAGGATAAATGAAACGGTTGAACCAAGCACCTGTCAAAACTAACGCTTCTATAGAAAAAAGATGCCTTGATCAGATCAATTGGAAGAAAAAAACTAAAATTGTGCTGTTAATCCTTAATGTTATTACAGGACAATAATTCCTCCCTCCCTCTTTCTTTCTTTCTTTCTTTCTTTCTTTCTTTCTTTCTTTCTTTCTTTCTCTCTCTCTCTCTCTTCTTTCTTTTTCTTCCTTCCTTACTCTCTCCTTCTCTCTCCGTCTCCCTCTCTTTCTTTCTTTCTTTCTTTCTTTCTTTCTTTCTTTCTTTCTTTCTTTCTTTCTTTCTTTCCTTCCTTCCTTCCTTCCTTCCTTCCTTCCTTCCTTCCTTCCTTTCTTCCTTCCTTCCTTTCTTTCTCTCTTTTCTTTTTTCTTTCTTTTCCTTCCTTCCTTTCTCTCTCCTTCTCTCTCCCTCTCTTCTTTCTTTCTTTCTTTCTTTCTTTCTTTCTTTCTTTCTTTCTTTCTTTCTTTCTTTCTTTCCTTCCTTCCTTCCTTCCTTCCATCCTTCCTTCCTTCCTTCTCTTTCTTTCTTTCTTTCTTTCTTTCTTTCTTTCTCTTTCTTTTTCTTTCTTTTCCTTCCTTCCCCCTCTCTCTCCTTCTCTCTCCCTCTCATTCTCTTTATTTTCCTTCCTTCCTTCCTTCCTTCCTTCCTTCCTTCCTTCCTTCCTTCTTTCTTTCTTTCTTTCTTTCTCTTTCTTTCTTTCTCTTTCTTTTTCTTTCTTTTCCTTCCTTCCTCTCTCTCTCTCTCCTTCTCTCTCCCTCTCATTCTCTTTCTTTTCCTTCCTTCCTTCCTTCCTTCCTTCCTTCCTTCCTTCCTTCCTTCCTTCCTTCCTTCCTTCCTTCCTTCCTTCCTTTCCTCTCTCCCTCCTCCTTCCCTCCTTCTCCTCTGTAACCCCGTGATCCCATTTGGGGCACTTGGCAATTGGCTCACATTTACAGCTCTTTGCAGCATAACTGTGACTTCTGATGGGTTTTTTTTTTGCCAACTTCTGGCATTTACTTCTAGTTTCCAAGAAAAAAAAAACATCCATTGGGGAAAACTAAGCTGTTAACACCAGTTAAATTAATAACCTGGCTTCCTCAGTCACTTTGTTCATCAGAAGGTCGCAAAGGGGACTCACGTGACCTTGGGACTCAGCGACGGTCATAAATATGAACCAGTTGCCCAGCACCTGAATTTGATCACATGATCATGGGAATGCTGCAAAGGTCATAACTGAAAAATGGGCATAAGTCATTTTTTCCAGTGCCATTGTAACTTTGAATGATGCCTGAACAAACTGTTGTAAGTTGAGGACTCCCTGTTACTTAAAAAAAGACTAGAAAGTATGTTATTCCGTGGCTTTCCTGTCTGTCTCAGAAGGTGGCAGCATTTCACCATCTTTTGGCTTGGAAGAGTAAGAGAGAGTAAGAGAGGGTGGGGAGAGGGAGGAGAAGGAGAAAGAGAGAGGGAGGGAGAGAGAAAGAGAGGGAGAGAAAGAGAGGGAGAGAGGGAGAGAGAGAGAAAGAGAGGGAGAGAAAGAGAGGGAGATAGAAAGAGAGGGAGAGAGGGGAGAGAAAAGAGTGGGAGAGAAAGAGGGAGAGAGAAAGAGAGGGAGAGAGAAAGAGAGAGCGGGAGAGAGAAAGAAAGAGGGAGAGACAGAGGGAGGGAGGGAAAGAGAAAGAGAGGGGGAGGAGAGAGAGAGAGAGAGAGAAAGAGAAAGAAAGAGAGGGATGGAGAGGGAAAGAGAGAGAAAGAGAGAGGGAGAGAGAAAAAGAGGGACAGAGAGAGAGGGAGAGGGAGAGAGAAAGAAAGAGAGAGAAGTAAAGAGAAAGAGAGGGAGGGGAGAGACAAAGAGAGAGAGAAGGAGAGAGAAAGAGAGGGGGCAGAGAAGTAGAGAGAGAGAAAGAGAAAGAAAGAGAGAGAAAGAAAGAGAGGGAAAGAGAGAGAAAGAGAGAAGGAGAGAGAAAGAGGGACAGAGAGAGAAAGAAAGAGAGAGAAAGGAATAGAGAGGGAGAGAGAAGTAGAGAGAGAAAGAAAGAGAAGGAGAGGCAAAGAGATAGAGAGACAGAAAGAGGGAAAGAGAAAGAGAGAGGGGGGAGAGAGAAGTAGAGAAAGAGAAAAAAAGAGAGGGAGAGGGAGAAAGAAAGAGAGGGACAGAGAGGAAAAGAGAGAGAAAAAGAGAGAGAGAGAAATAAAGAGAGGGGGAGGGAGAGAAAGAGAACTAAAAGCCAGTTTATGCCCAACCTTCTTAGTGAGGACACAAGTTTGCTCCATGGGCAAATAATCCAGTGTGAATATGAACCGCCAGTTGAAGTTGCCTTCTCCTGCCAAAGACCTATAATGGACATCCGTTCTTTGCTTGTCTTCCTCCTGGCCATCCAGCCATCTGGGACCAAAGCAAAGGAGAGGGACAGAAATATTTTTAGTCGACTCAAAAAATGGGATCGGATTTAGCGAAGGGTGCATTATGTAATTGGGTTGGAGTGTTGGCCAGCAGGTGTAGACGGAAATGAAAGCAGACGTGTCCACTGACTCTCTGTTGGCATGTAGGTGGTGTGGGAATGCGTGAAGGACCTCGATGGGGGTAGAAATGACACTCTGGTCAAGCCACGACTGGTTTGATTCTCCACTTCTCACAGAAGAAGCTATGGTTTTGGGTTGTGGGATGAAGAAGGAAAGGGCAGTCGAAGTAGGAATCCAAGAATGGCACTCAAGGGATGCAAAGAAGAGACCAAAGCCTTTACCAAAGGAAAGATAGGATTGGAAAAAAGAGAAGGCCTGATTCAGTGTTGGGATTCAGCCGGTACACACCAGTTTGGGGGAACCGGTAGTTCTGGCAATTAGTTAGCCCTGCCCACTCACCTCTAGTCCAGTGATGGTGAACCTTTTTCTTGTGGTGTGCCGAAAGTGTGTGTGTGTATGCGATAGTGTGCGCACACGTATGCCAGCACCCACAATGCTGCATGCACAACACCCTGCCCCACCCCCTTACCTGCACTGTGCATACACGCGCCTCCTAGTTGATTTTCAGCCCATTTGAGGCCGTTTTCGTCTTCCCAGAGGCTCGAGGGAAGCCTTTGCAGCCTCAGGAGGCTGAAAAACGGGCCTTCCGGAAATACCGGAAGTGCCTGTTTTCAGCCTCAGGAGGGCCTCTGGAGCCCGGGGGAGGCCGTTTTCGCCCTCCTGAAGGCTTGAGGGAAGCCCCTGGAAGCTGAAAACGGGCCTGTTTCGGCACTTCTGGTATTTCCGGAAGGCCCATTTTTCAGCCTCCTGAGGCTCCTGAGGCTTCCCTTGAGTTTCTGGGAGGGCGAAAATGGCTTCAAACGGGCCAAAAATCAGCCGGGAGGCGTGTGCGTACACAGTGCAGGTAAGTTTGGCTGGGGCTCGTGTGCCCGCACAAATGGCTCTGCATGCCACCTGTGGAACAGGTGCCATAGGTTCCCCATCATGGCCCTAGTCTGTCCTATACTTCTTTGTTTTTTCAGCCCAGCTGATTCGCGTGGCACAACAGTTTGCCGCCTATCAGCTGTTTTACTCACCACGGCTGCAGCAGAAGGTAAGTTTGAGCTGAAATTGTTTGTTTTTCAAACTCTGCACCTGCGAAGCGCGCGCTCACTGAACCGGTTGTTACACCGGTTGAATCCCACCACTGATGGCTAGACTGATGGATCTGCATGGGCTTTCTCAGTGTCTCCTCTCCCCGCTGAGATGCTGAAGAGACGGGAAGAGTTTTGTTTCCGAAGAAACTTACAAACTCCCCCTGAATTATGTCACTACTTTTGAATACTATGGAACCACTTTCTTTCTCCGAAGGGAGGAAAAAAAACATCACCAATCACATCTTTTTAAGAACAGAGGAATTGGATCCCTTATCCAAATGCACCTGATTGGGATTCCCCACCAAGATTACTGATCTCATACCCTTTCACATAGATGTCACTCATCTTGTCTCCAAAGATATTGGTATCTTCTAGATCCACGTCTTTTGTGTTCCAAATTATGCAGCGGAGCTCGTATCTGGAAAGAAGAGAGAAGAAGATGATTTTCCTATGGCGTAGAGTGAACTTGAACCCGGATCGTTCCATTCCTAGCTCAATGAGGTCAACCACTACCCTCCTCTGGCTCTTGGGGTGGGGGGACAAGGAAGAAGCTTCCAGAAAGAGGAAGCTATACTTGGGAATCCCTTGAGCATAGAGTCGGCTAAAAGTCTGCGGAGTTTCTCCGTCATTCAGGTCATGGTTGTCTCAAAGGTGTTTTTTTTCCCGAAGGCAACTGAACTTTCTCGTTTTTTCTTTGGAAGACATTTCGCTTCTCATCCAAGAAGCTTCTTCCGCTCTGACAAACCTCCAAATGGCCTCAACGACCCTCTCAAAGGATGCAAATGACCAGAGGTGTCTGCAAGGAGTATCAATCCTTCCATTCCCCACCATCCTGTCAGAGCTTGAAGAAGCTTCTTGGATGAGAAGCAAAACATCTTCAAACAAAAAAAGAAGGAAGTCCACTTGCCTCGTGAAAAATTTTTTTGGGGGAAATTCTAAGCAGAAAACAATTCTTGGCTCCATTTGCTGAGAAAGGTGCATTTTTATTAGAGATTATTGTAGCAATGCATAGCCAGAACTGAGATTCGTGCACCAACATCCCTACAATATGCATTCCCCTTCTTAACTGTCTTTCATTTCCTACCCCAAGGTAACCAATTAAAATCTTGCTCGCTGTTTTCCTAATGGTCAGTTCTGATATGCGCCTCCCTCCTCCTTCCAGCTGGGCGACCTTGAAGCAGCTTCTCGGGATGACACAGCACCTACTTTTGATTTCCCAAGCAAGCCCCCCCCCCTCATCCCCCTCCTCCATAGTCAGTGGCAGAACTGTCACCACATATCAGCGAAGCGCAAGCAAGTGTGACGTGGCAGCTGACATTTAGTTTAGTTGTGTAAAGCGACTTGACGCAAATTGGCAGCACCTACTTCCTGGGCTTCCGTGGGGTGATATCAAATGGAGGTCCTGGGTCACCCAAATAGAGTGGGAAGAGGTCCACCCACATCTGTAATTTACCCTGGATAGGAGAGAGGTACAGGATTTATAAGACAACATCCACCGTGATAGATTTGCTGGTCTGTCGGATTCTTCTTTCTATCAGCTAACAAGTATAGCATGAAAATCTGAGATTAAGGGTTACTTGGTCAATCCCAGGTAGAGCTGAGTCATAGAGGGTGCGAGTTTCTATGTGTTCAGAGACCAAACCACATGTCCGGAGGAGGTGGAGTGCCATACGTTCTTTGGCGGGTCCCAGAAATCCATGCGAAGGTACTTTGGTCTCTGAAAGGAGGAAACATCAGATGGAATCCCATTAAACTCAACCCAAGGCCTTGAGTAGGCAAGACATCGGTGACTATAGTTTTAAAAGTGGGGGTAAGAGGAAGAATCTCTAAACTTAAAATATCTAAGGTGGGTTTGAGTGAAAGTAAGGAGTTCCAAAATGTAGTTCGTTCCCTTTCCTTTTGACCGGGAGAAGGTCGATAGCTAAGGAAAGCCTTAACCAGCTTTCTAAACATTGCTAGACTGCAGTTACTTGACTTCCTGCAGGCATCTTCATAGCTTTCTTACCTGGGTTTGCAATAGTTAAAGGAGACACTGAATTTCCCAAGAATCCTAGTTGGCAACCTCCATTTCTAAATTGTGATGCTCTCTACCCATTCTTGAATTGTCAGTGTTTGGGGCGAGACGCACTGCCCCAAACAGTACAGTATCAAAAATTGGATGGAAACTTACCGAAGTCAGAGAGCAGATAAGTTCTACCCATGAAAACGGCTTTGCTTCCATCTTCACTTATCTCCGTCTGGGGTAGGTTTTTGGCCTGAATATGATTTTCCAAGAGTTCGCTTGGAAGAAGCTGGTCTCTCCATTGTGTGGGGCCAGCCCTACAAGAGAGAGGAGGGGATCAAACGATGTTTGTAGAGAGTGTTTTTAGAAAGACTCGTGCCTTTTTCTCGAAGCTATCACTTCAGTATAGGATAACCAAGTTGCAAGGGACCATGGAGGTCTTCTACTGGTGGGATTCAATTTTTTTTACTATGGTTCTGTGGGTGTGGCTTGCTGGGCATGGCTTGCTGGGCATTGCAGGGGAAGGATACTGCAAAATCCCCATTCCCTCCCCACCCCACTAACCTGCTTTCCAGCTCCGTTCTCCTGTCCAGGGCAACCAAAGAAGACCCAGCCGATCAACTGGGACTCGATGGGAGGCAGAGAAGAGATGGGGTTGGCGGGGCCAGTCCGAGGTGGGTTTTTGTCGGTTCTCCAAACTACTCAAAATTTCTGCTACCGGTTCTGTACAACCGGTCAGAACCGGCTGAATACCACCTCTGCTTCTATCCAATCCACTGTCCAAGCAGCAGGCCCCATTCCCTTCCAGACAAATGGCTATCCAATTTCTTCTTGAAAACCTCCAGTGATGAAGCTTCCACACCTTCTGGAGGCTTGCTTTCCATTGGTTAATTTTTCTCACTCTCTGGAAATTTCTTCTTCATTCTAGGTTGGATCTCTCTTGGTTAAGTGTCTATCTGTAACAACTTCTCTCCCCCTCAGGTGTTCTGGAGAATCGGTTGACCCCCTCGTCTCTGTGGCAGCCCCTCAAATACTGGAATATTGCCATCATGTCACCCCTAGTCCTTCTTTTTATGGAGACTAGACATTTCCAGTTCCTGCATTTGGTAGATGAAAATAACCTGAACTTCTAAAGCTAGGAAGATGTTCCTGGGAATTTGAATATAATAGAATAACAAATTTGGAAGGGACCTTGGAGGTCTTCTAGTCCAATCCCCTGCCTACACAACTTCAGACAAATGGTTATCCAACATCCTCTTAAAAACTTCCAGGGTTGGAGCATTCACAACATCTGGAGACAAGTTGTTCCACTGGTTAATTGTTCTAACAGTCAGGAAATTTCTCCTTAGTTCTAGGTTGCTTTTATCCTTGATTAGTTTTCACCCATTGCTTCTTGTCCTGCCTTCAGGTGCTTTGGAGAATAGCTTGACTCCCTCTTCTTTGGGGCAGCCCCTGAGATATTGGAACATGATAGCATGGACATGATAGCAATCGTGTCTCCCCTGGTCCTTCTCTGCACTAGACTAGACATGCCCAGTTCCTGGGTATTTCTGGGAGATGACTCCTCCAAACATCTGGAAGCTGCTAGGAGGAGAAAGATGGGATTACTCACGCGTATACTTACACACAGTAAGTCTGTGGCAGCCCACAGTTGGCCCCATAATGAGACATGAGCCGGTTCTCCAAGTCTATGGTGGTGTCCCCAACAATGTCATCAGGTGAAAAGAGGTCAAAATCAAATAATGAGATCTTCAGGTCTTTTTCTAATGGGATGGTGCATGTGAGTTCATACGTTCTTGAGAGACCACCCCAAAAAAAAAGATGAAGAAGAAGAAGAAGAAGAAGATATAAGTGCCCCACTCCTATCCATTCTAGTATCTTCACTCGCAGAATTCATTGCAAGAGTAGACTCCTAGGAATTTGGGGAGCCATGACCCCAACAGTCTTAAATGTTGCCTGGTTAGAAAAGGCTGGACTAGACCTTTGAATGCTTTGTCCATGAAAGCAGAAACTTAGGACCCTTGTACAGGTAAGCCTTTATAAAAAAATAATTTTCATTTTTAACAATTAAAACAGAATGACACTTTGCTTACAATTATGAAGGAAGATAAATATTTCAACATTAGACATATTGAAAGGATAATTTTGAACAATGGATCCAGAAGTTAGTTTTAATCCTATCCCCCTATAGATAAACTCTGTTTAAAAGGCGTTATGGAAGAGGAATGAGCAATATCTAATAGGCCTGATTTTAAAATGGATTATAAGCTACAAGAATATGAAAAAAGAGAGGTTGCACTGGATCTACAAAAGAAACCACTGAAGTCTTCATCATTAAAAAGAATATACAAATAACACGCTAACAGAATGACCTAGATAATTTTCCTATATTGGATTTATCAAAATCTTATAAAAGCTTTAAAGAATTGCGTGAGAAGGGACAAAGAAAAAAAAATGAAAAGAAATCAAGTTCTATGACATTTACTGAAAGATCAAGCCAAAATAGATATGCCGTTATCTCTGATAACTCTTAATAGACCTTTGCTAATATCAAGACTACAAAAAACAAGCATTTATAATTTATTTATAGATAAGAGATGGATTATGGAAAGGTGAAGAATATTCAGAAGAAAAATAGAAGAAAAAATGGAAATATATAAAGAAATGATTTCTCACATCACAAGTCTAAACAATTTTAGTAACATTACCTTCTCTTAAGGTGCAAGAAATGATCTCATCTTCCCATACCTCATCTCTTATCTAATTTTTTCTTTTCTATTTCTCTTTTTATGTACTTTATATTTTCTTCTTATTCTTTTATTTTTAGTTTGCATTAGTTTTTATCATCTGTCTGTCTCTCTCTCCCTCTTTCTCTCTCTCTCTTTATCATCTGTCTATCTATCTATCTATCTATCTATCTATCTGTCTGTCTGTCTGTCTGTCTGTCTGTCTGTCTGTCTTTCTATCTATCACCACAAATTAGTTAACCAGGTTTGAGAGGAACATGGTCACCTGCTCCTTATGGGAGAGTGTTTTCTTCAGACCCAATCTATGGTTACACACATCGCTTGAATGCTGGTCAGCAGTGCAACAAAGCAACCAGAATCCATTTGCTAGACCGACCTTCCAAACACAGGATCCAGGGTGTTGGGTATATATTCTTCTCGATCAGCCATCCTTTCTTTCCCCAGCTTGATCTTGATGTAGGCGTCACACTGTAAAGAGATGCAAAGAGAAAACTCCATCTTCTCTTCTCCACATCCCATCCCGGGACCAGCACACACAAAGACACAAAGAGAAGGTTTCGTTCTCTTTCCTAAACGAGACTCGCAAACATACGACCCTTGCAGTATGGGGACAGGTTCCTCGCCGAAATTTGGCGAGTTTGACTTACAAGAGTAGCCAGGCAGACTCTGAGAGTCAGAGCTTTTAGGAAATTCGTCAGTTGGTGCCAGTTAATAATAATATAATATAATAAGTCTTTATTGATTAGCCCTTGGGCCATATCAAAAGGTGCCAGTTCCAAACAGGGGTGGGCTTCAAAAATTTTAGTAACTGGTTCTCTGCCAGGTTGCTGGGTGGGCATGGCCTACTCAGCCTCCTGCACCACAGCAGGGGACCCTTTTTTTTCCTTCCCTGGGCTCCGGAAACTTTTCTTGAGCCTCTGGGAGGGTGAAAATGGCCTCCCCAGGCTCCGGACGCTCATTTTTCACCTTCCCCGAGCCTCTACACAGGACCTGTCCTTACCTGGCCTCCAAAAACGTGAAGACTCCTGGATTGGGCAGGGCAGGGTTGGTGGAGCCAGCCAGGGGTTAGATTTGCCGGTTCGCCGAACCAGTCATTAAAAAATGATCACATTAGCTACTAGTTCGCCTGAACCGGTAGCGGCCCACCCCAAGGTTCAAAATGGAGGTTGCGAGGTTTGTGAATCAAGCCACACGGAGTAGAAGTGAATGGACGGTTGTTGTCAGTGTTTGTATCTGCTGCTTCATGTCAACAAAAGCAGCTCTGCTCTAGTTCGTTTAATGAGGCGAGACTCCTTCCGTGCAAGTAGTCTCGCAGAGTGCCTTCGCTCCACACACTTGGCAAACCACTAACCTCTTTTTATTGACGGTCGGCCCCAAATCACCCTGCCGGCTCTCACGGCTGAGGAGGTACTTGAACTTACCAATCCGTTGACGTCTTTTGGCTGGAGATTAAAAGCTCGGATGATATAAACGCGAACCAGACAGTCCTGGGAGACGTTGGCAGGAAGCTCTTGGAACTGACGTGGTGGAGGTAGAATTCTGGGGTCTTCTGGCAAAGGATAGATCCGGAAAAGCCCCTGTAGAACAAAGCAGGGGGTCAGTGGAGGCTTCAAGGAGGACCACTGCTGGTTTTCTTTCCCCGAGACAAATGAGCAAATGATATTGTTCCCCTGACTCAACGCTGCTGGAATTTTGCTTCCCATGGGCTATTAATGAATTGGGAGATTTGGACACATCAACGTAACAATGAAAAGCCCTTGATAAGTCACTAGCAGCAGTTCATTGGAACATGCTCTTCTCTATTGTCCTCTCTATGCAGGAGCACACCAGGAGTTATTATTTCCAGTTTTCATTTAAATAACCTGGTCGTTCTGATTTGTTTTACCTTAAAATGCTATCAGATCAATTTGGCTCCATCGCTCTGTCTACAGGCAGGTACTCCTCAGAACCTCACACTTTATGCTGTAGGTTTGATTCTAACCCTTCTTAGATATTTTAGAATCTTCCTTCCTTCCTTCCTTCCTTCCTTCCTTCCTTCCTTCCTTCCTTCCTTCCTTCCTTCATGTTTCTGTCTCTGTCTCCCATCTACCTACCTACCTACCTATCTATCTATCACTTTTATCATTGCTATTTATCATCCATCCACCCACCCACCCACCCATCCATTCATCCATCCATCCATCCATCCATCCATCCATCCATCTATCTATCTAGCTATCTATCTAGCTATCCATCCATCTATCTAGCTATCTATCTAGCTATCTAGCTATCTAGCTATCTAGCTATCTTCTATCATCTATCTATCATCTATCTATCTATCTCCTATTTCTATCATCTGTCATTTATTATCTATCTATCTATCTATCTATCTATCTATCTATCTATCTATCATCTATCTATTATTCTATCTCTTATCTCTATATCTATCTATCTATCTATCTATCTATCTATCTATCTATCTATCTATCTATCTATCTATCTATGCGTCCTTCATGTTCCAATGAAAAAGGCTTGCCTTCTCCAAAGCATCAGAAGACAAGGGAAGAAATAATGGATGGAAACTCATCAAGGAGAGAAGCAACTTGGAATTAAGGAGAAACTTCCTAACAGTGAGGACAATTAACCAGTGGAACAACTTGCCACCAGAAATCGTGGGTGCTCCATCACTGGAGGCTTTTAAGAAGAGACTGGAAAGTCACTTGTCTGAAATGGTATAGGGTCTCCTGTTTGAGCAGGGGGTTGGACTAGAAGACCTCCAAGGTCCCTTCCAGCCCTGTTATTCGGAGTCTTTTGTATTTTAGTTTAATTAATGTGATTTCTGTATTCTACATGCCGGTCTATGACCTAATTAAGAAGAAGAGAGATCACAAAGGATAGAAATCCAGATTTTCTGGGTAAATTTCCTCAGGTGTCTTGCCAGAGAGGGGAGTCGGGCTCATATTTTCACCTTAAATTCTCCCCCCACCACAGGGTCATCATCTTGGACTTTTCCTCGGTACAGCTGGAAGGTCTGACAGAAATCCTGGAGACCGTGGAATTCAGGTACTTCTTCCAGCTCACAGTTGTAGATCTGGGAGGCAAGTTATTAAAAAAAAATCAATTGAAATGTTCTTTAGTTTCTCTATATATGTTTGTGTGATTTTTATTCTCTAGTCTATGTATTCTTATATTATTGTACATTATTAAATCTTCAACATTGCAAATGTAATACCTCTATTTGTATTGTTACATCTACTATATCGTAGATGTAATTATTGTAGATTAAAAATATCAATTGGGATATTCTTTACTCTCTCTACATATGTTTCTATGATCTATATTCTCTAGTCTAAGCATCCGTCCACTTCTGTATTAACTAATTACAAATGGTCCAAACATTTTATACATTTGTTGATTTGCAAAATTGGTAAACATTCAGGCCTCATTGTAAGTGATTATAGTGTCCACACTGTGTGATGTGTTGCCTGGATGTGAATATTCTTACTTTAATAACTGAACATACTTTGAAAAACCCTCCCACAATTCCTCAGCCAGCATTGCCTCTTCCAGTGCAAAAGATGACTTACAATATTCAACTTCATTGTGTCAGCCTTGGAATCCATATTTTACTTGGAAGCTTCGAGGCTGTCTGGGAATTTGGGAGGGGGGATTTCATAGAGAGGTGGTAGATTAGACTCAACATCACTCTTTCTCAGAGAGTCAAGGACATGTTTCCCTGCACCTGGAGGGGAGTGACTGGGAGGGAATGTCTCCATTTGGGATGAAGATTTGATTGGGCCATGTGATGGACTGGTGGGTGCAGAGGATGGATCTTTGAATTCTCTTTTGGAAAGGGGAAAAACCTGGAACCCTCAAATTCAGGTTTTCCCCAGATGTGCCAATATGACAACTGTAATAAAATGGAACATTGAGAAACTGTTTGTCTTTGAGTTTATTGATTTGGAGTTGGAACGCTCAGTGGTGGGATTCAGTCAGTTTGCACCAGTTTGGGAGAACCGGTTGTTGACCTTATGAGGAGTTCGGTGAACTGGCTGTTGAAAGAAATCATTAGGGCAGAGCACCGTTTCTTAAATTCTTTGAATCCCACCACTGGGAATGCTGACACATTGGATATGGAGACCAGCCCCAAGCTTCAGAGAAAACTGGAGATCCCTTTGGTGGATATTTGATGAAGTGAGAAACAGGAGTCACCTGATGTCTCTAGGGAAACTTGGGAGCTGGTATTTCTTGTGACAATTGTTGCCCTGCGCCGTATTCTTATGATATTTCCTTTAAAAGCACACCTTTATGCTATCATAGCCCTTTTCCAGGTAGTGTCCGCTCTTTGACAAATCTCCCATTGTGGCATAG